>NC_048314.1:25754736-25865342 GCF_013100865.1 Trachemys scripta elegans
GGGGGGGGGGGGGGGGGGTAGAAGCGCTGAGGCTGCGGCCTAAATGGTCTGCGCTGAGGGCCCACAACATGCATCCCCAGGGAGCGCATGATTGTTCTCGAGTCCTTGAGGCTCTGTAGGCGAGAGTCCGTCTTGTCCGAGAACAATCCATGTCCCTCAAAGGGCAGATCCTGTAGGGTTTGCTGCAGCTCCGGAGGCAAACCTGAAACTTGAAGCCAGGAGATCCTCCGCATAGCGATACCCGAAGCCAGGGTCCTCGCAGCCGAGTCTGCTATGTCCAAGGAGGCCTGCAAGGAGGTCCGAGCCACCTTCTTACCCTCCTCTACCATGGCTCCAAACTCTTCCCTGGACTCTTGGGGAATCAACTCCTTAAACTTCCCCATAGAGTTCCAGGAGTTAAAATTGTAGCGGCTCAGTAGCGCCTGTTGGTTCGCCGCTCTAAGTTGCAGCCCTCCGGCTGAGTAAACCTTACGGCCAAACAAATCGAGCCGCTTAGCCTCTTTTGATTTAGGCGCTGCAGCCTGCTGGCCGTGGCGCTCTCGTGCGTTCACTGATGCCACCACCAGTGAACACGGTTGGGGGTGGGTATACAAGTACCCGTAGTCCTTAGACGGGACAAAGTATTTCCTTTCCACCCCTCTCGCTGTGGGTGGGATAGAGGCAGGAGTTTGCCATATCGTATCCGCATTGGTTTGTATCGTGCGGATCAGGGGTAACGCCACCCTCGATGGGGCATCCGCTCCGAGGATGTTCACGATAGGGTCCTGCACTTCCACTATCTCCTCCGCCTGCAGGTCCATATTACGGGCCATCCTACGCAGGAGATCCTGGTGAGCCCGAAGATCTATCGGGGGGGGACCTGTACATGAAGTGCCCGCCACTGCCTCATCCGGAGAGGAGGAGGAAGATGCCTCCGGTGGTACTGGATCCAAGGGGGGGTCCTGATCCCCCTGCTCTTGGGCCGGAGCATCACCTGTACTTGGGTCTATGGTGTCAGGTGGCGTGGACACGGAAGCCTCCATGCCTCCTGGCGGAGGCCGAGAGATGATGGATTCTGGGGCCCTTCTAACCGAGTGACCCGAGCGAGAGGTCGATGGTATTGGAGCCCCTTGCTCCTGGTGGTACGCCCACGGGGTCCAAAACGACCAGTGAGATGGGCCATGAGAGTGGTCCTCTGCCATCTCCTGCCAATGGCCCAAGTTCCGTTCCTCGGCTTGCCCTTGAGGGGGGTATGCCGATCTCGACAGGTCCTCCGAGGAGCGAGACACCGATCTTGACGGCCATGGCGGTGCCGAGAGAGACGAAACGATCCCCGTGGGTTGCGGTGCCGCACGGTACCGGTCCGGAGATGATCTATCTCTGCGCGGTGCCGGCGAACGGTGCCGGGACCGCGATCGGTGCCGATGACCTCGTCGGTGCCAGGAGCCGGATCTGGACCTCGACGAGGACCTGGAGTATGCCCGGTGCCGGGAGCGGCCTCTCGACGTCGAACGTCGACCGTAGCGGTGCCGAGAACTACGTCTCGACGTTGATCGGTGCCGACGATCATAGCGGTGCCGAGACGTAGAACGGTGCCGCGACGAAGATCTTGGCCGCGAGTACGACCAGTGCCGAGGTGATATTCGGTGCCGGGACTGCGAGCGGCGTGGGGACCTGCTTCTGGACCTGGACCGGTGCCGATGTTCCAGCCCTTGTGATGGAGGGCGCATCAAGGCAGGTTTCCCCCTTGACTGGACCGGGCGAGTCAACGGTGCCGTCGGTGCCAGTGGTTGAGGCGGTGCCGGCTCCGTGAGAGCTATCAAGTCTCTCGCCGCCACGAAGGTCTCCGGAGTCGACGGGAGTTGTATTACCGCCGGTCTCGGTGGAGACGCTATCTGCACCGGACTCAACGGCCTCGGTGCCGGAGTTGGCAGTGCTGGAGGCACCTGTTTCCGGTGCTCCGCCGGCGCACTCGGCTCTACCCCCGGCACTGGGGGAGCCGGCATCTTCGGCACAGAGGTCCCCGTCTTATGGGCTTTTTTATGCCCCGGGGATAATGACCGGCGTCGAGGTACCTGCTGCGGTGCCGACGAGGTCCGGTGCCGGGGAGGTTTGTCCGACACCACCCGCGCTGTCGGCATTGCCGGTGCTGCTGGGGCACTGCGCACCGAGGCGCTAGGCGCCGGGGCCTGGCTCATAGAGGGAGTGTCCGGGGTAAGTGCCGCCTCCATCAGGAGTTGCCGGAGCCGAAAGTCCCGCTCTTTCTTGGTCCTTGGTCTGAAGGCCTTACAGATCTTGCACTTATCTGTTTGGTGGGACTCTCCCAGGCACTTCAGACAGGAGTCGTGCGGGTCGCTCGTGGGCATAGGCTTAGCGCAGGAGGCGCACTGCTTGAAGCCGGGAGTTTTGGGCATGAGCCCGGGCCCGCGGCCGGGGAAGAAAGGGGGAGACGACCCCCTTAGTCCCCTGGACTATTATAACAACTATAACAACTTTGAAACTACTAACTATTTAACTATAACTACAACTGTGAACAACAAACTAAGCTAGGGAGAGTGGAGGACAGCTATGCCGCGCTCCACAGTTCCAACGACCGTCAGGGGCGGTAAGAAGGAACTGAGGGGGCGCCGGGTCGGCTGGGGTATATATTCAGCGCCATGAAGGCGCCACTCTAGGGGGCTCCACAGCCGACCCGCCGGTGTTGCTAGGGTAGAAAATCTTCCGACGATCGTGCACGCGGCGCGCGCACACCTAATGGAATGGATATGAGCAAGCACTCGAAGAAGAACTTTCTGATTCACATCAAAAGTCTATAGTACCTAGGCTCAGATAAGGTGGAAAGAGTCTGCATGGGGCTTATAATGTCATCTCTGACATTTTCTTTACTCAGTGCAACCTGCTAATATGAGAGGTGTTTAGTATATAAAGTATTATCCTTAACTGCAGTGTCAGGGAGTGGAGTTAGGGTACAGTATTGGCACTGGTTGCACTGTACTAATGTATTCATTTGCTTAGGACAGAGACCCAAAAATTCCAGAAAAAGCATTGTCCCCAAAGCCAATTACCGTGAGGTGTGAATAAACCATAACAGGGTCATTTAGATAGATGGTTATGGGTTTTGTTTTCCATTGTAACCAAATCATTCTTCAACTCATAATGGAGCCTTTGTAGATTGGGTCACCCTCCCTTCCCCTCCCATCCCCTTCCCTTTCCTCTTTGCCAGCTAAACCTGCCTTTTCTGCCTGAGCACCAGCAATGAAGTCACTGTAGCTAAAATTCCCAGGCAGCCACAGACTCATCAAGCAACTCACATATTATGCACACATAACAAGGAATCTGTTCCTTTGGTAAGAAAGTGATGAGGACTACTGACCTGATCCCCCAGTTCACCCAGCAGCCACCGTCGTAGGCAACTTCGACCACAGTAACTTTTACAGACTCAGTAGTCACTTCACTCTGACAAATGTGCTTCCAGCTCAATAATGGTTCTTCTGGGGAACACCTGACAAGATGGTTATACCATGGGCAACACAGGAAAAGCTATTTAAAAAAACTTTTTTAAAACTGTGATGCCGCATAATTCCCATGGATGTGTTTGCAGTATCACATGATCTGGAATTATCAGCTCAGTTCCTGCATGTGTGCTTTGTTCAGCCATGCTCTAACTGCTACCAGTCTACCTAATGCCAATGCACCCACTTCTGGAGCATGTGGGTGCAGACCCTCATCATTGCTTTGGCTTTGTATGAGACATTTTTGGGAGCTAGCCCTTTGTCACCATTACCTTTCTGAATATCTTCTATTGTAATTATCGACAAATGAGCAAGTCTGCCTTGAAACAAGAACTGGAAATATTACAGGGATTATCTTGCATGTCAAAGTTGCTATCCAGTCACTTAACAATCACTCAAAGAAATGATATAAAATATCACTTTTTTACATAGATGAATAATAGAGTGTTTGTCAGTCAATTCTGGGCTGACTGAGCCCCTTTAACTGTCTGAAACCAGAGTCCCTTTTTTTCTAAACCTCCCGAGAAAATGTTGACAAAACAGGCAATTTTCTGTAATTTCCCTGCAAGCTTCTGTCAGCACAAGAGGCAGTCAGAGCCCACTCATTTCAGATAACACCACTGGGTAACCTTTGACATTTACCTCCTCGCTGACTTCGGAGGCTCCTGGAAGTGTAACAGTTGTGTCTTTCAGGTTGCAGGATGCAGGCCCACAATTTGGGTCTTAGTTCACTGAAGGCAGCCTTTGTTTCCCAGCTGACTAAGAAGTTCTTCTAAAAGGGATAAGAAATGTAGTTAATAGCTCAAGAGTGGCCTAATCATCAGCTGCCATTACCCCTCCAATATTAGGAGGGATGACAGACTTATCAATAACAGAGCCCCAGGTGAGGTACATGAGCCGATAATGTGAATTTCGGCTTGATCTCTGCTCCGCTGAGCGCAGCACTCATTTAAAAGAAGCACCAGTGTCTATTTTTTACTTCATATTGTGCCAAAAATCAGTCAGCTGCAGAGCTTTTGTTGTGTTTTTCTATCTTAAACCATGAGGATTTGACCAATTTCATTTATAAGCAGAGATGAAAACCTAAGAACTCTCCCATTAAACAGCTTAAGCCAGAGAGATGCCCCCTGTGCATTTATTTCAATATGTGATAATAAAGATGGAGAGCATGCCTGTCTCAATATGCATATATGCAGAGTTACACATATATATACACACACATGCACACCACCCAGTGCAAGTATTGTTCTCTATAACTGAATAAAAGTTTAAAACCGAAACATTATATAGGTTATCTCTAAGGAATGTTTGAACAAAAGGTATCAACATTTGTTTAATAAAAACCCATTTGTTCATTAAAAATAAAATGAACTCATTCATCACTAAACACTTAACATTCATTGTATACATGGTATGGGATTTGTTTTATATCTCTCCAGGTATTTATATGGCCTCATCACCATAGTTTCTGAAGACGTTGCAGAGAGCCTTTTGCCTGACTTGTTTGAACAATCTACATGTCTGATATATATATATAAAACCAGATGTCTGCCACAATTATTAATTATATAATTATATAATGGTTGCAAAAAACTAAAAATGCAGCCAAAGCAGCCAGGGGAGTTCAAAACTACTGGCCTGACTGACAGTGAGCCCAATCCCACTCCCGTTGACCAGAGGGAGAACAGGGTTGGGCACAGTGTATCCTGTGACTTGCCCTTTCATGTACATTATTGCCTGTTTGGTATGTAAACATAGGAATTGCCCAAGTGGATCAGCCCCGCAGTTCATCTTGTTCCATATCCTGTCTCTCACAGTGGCCAGCACCAGCTGCTTCAAAGAAAGGTATAATAACCCAGCAGTAGGAGATGTGGGATAATCTGCCCTCTACTTTAAGTCACATGCCCGCTAATAGTTAGAGATTGGCTTAAAACTTGAAGCATGAGGCTTAATATCCTTTCCACAAAGTTGATCAGCATCAGTTATGACAACTCTGAATAGCCTTGATATGCATATAAATGTCCAATTCCTTTTTGAATTATATTGAATTCTTGGCCTGAATGACTTCCTGTGACAATGAGTTACAGTTTAATTATGCATTGTGTGAAAAAGTATATCTTTTCATCAGTTTTGAGTTTCCCACATTTTAACTATATTGCCTTATTGTTATGACTATGGATACAATTTTGTAATGGTAAAATTAAGCAAAATTCATGGAACAATCATGGGGGAAAAGGACAAAATCAGGGCATGGTCACTGCAGGGCTGAAGCTGAAGCTGGAGCCCCACCACCCATGACTCACAGCCCAAGCCCTACCACCCAGAGCTGAAGCTGAAGCCAAAAAGTCATGGAGATCTGTTAAAGTCAAGGAATCTGTGACCAAATCATATCCTTAGTTATGAGAGAGGGAGAACAGAAGTTCCCAATTTGCCCTTGCTAAACTACTCATTTTTATATATTTTTATGTCCCTTTGTTTTCCTCTGATTCTTGAAAAATGCAAATCACATGAATGGGTGATTAGTAAACCTTAAACATGGCTCCAACTTGGGTTCCTCCACGTGGCAAGCCTGGGCATCCTATACGCTGAGAATGTTCCCCAGCACATGCGTCTAAGCTACAGAGGGAAATGCAGCCGTGCAGAACTAGAGGGGAAAATCATCCATCCTCAGTTTGGGCCTGATCCAAAGCCCGTGAAAGCCAAAGGGAATCTTTCCATTGATTTGAATGGGTTTGGGGTCAGTGCCCTTTGCACAGTGAAAATCACACTCTCCCTGGTACTGCAGTTAACTACCTCATCCCTTCTCACGTGGGGCCTATTCCTTTGAGAGTTTGGTTGAGTCCACTTTGAGGCTCTTTACAAAGGGAGATTTACAGAGGCACAAATGGAAGTTAGGGAATAAATTGTCCCTCTCATCAGAGCCTTTATAAACGCAAAGCACTTCTTCCAACCGAATCCCTAGCTAGCAGCTCCACCCACTGCACTGAATGCAGCTGAGTGTTCAGAACAGATCACATCTAAAAAGGGTTTCTTGATTGTCAAACTATGTTCCGTTTGTTTTTTAAAAACTTAAAATTATATTTCTTTTTAATCCTTTTCTTTTGAAATAAGGGAACCTTTAATACAGCCAAAGTGTATGTTTTTTTTAATCATATCCAATCTTTCAAGAATGCCTTGTTTTCATCAGGTATTTGATTAGAGTTTTGTTACTAATGCTAGACTTATAGTAGCTAAATCCAATATAATACTTTCCTGAAATATTACTCAGAACTGCTTAGGCTAATATTTCCAAAGCCAGAATTTTTTAAGCAGCTAAGGGCACAATCTCAAATGGCTTAGAGCCACATACCACAAAGTCTGACATTAATACTTTTCCTTACTCCAGAAAGCTCCATGTTTTTAAACGATAGGGGCAATTCTTGCATTGACTTCTGCTCTGGCAGCTTTTTGTTAAGCATTAGACATGGCAGCATGAAGAAGGAAAGAATTTAGAGCTCTAAAACCCAGAGATGATGTAGAAGGTCCCAGCAAAAAACAGACTGGGATCTAAACACAAAGAAATCTGAACCCAGGAAGAAATAATCCCATTGAGTGACCAGTGGCAGATTGCAGAAGTGAAGATACCACCCCAACCGCATATAAAGGGGCTCTGTGCAGTTTCCTGGTGGAGAGGATTCAGCAACGTGAGGCTATAAAGATCCCCCCAGAAGGGAAAAGTGTGCTCACTGCACAGGGATTGTTTCATTATGAGGAGAGGAAACTCCAGAGACTTCTACTGTTCTGTTTCAACAGCGAAACATGAACTGTGCAAAACTCTAAGGGCTCGATCTGAAGGAAAACTAAGTACCCACAACTCCAGCTCAGGTCAATGGAAACTGCAGATCTCAGCACCTCTGAAAATCATTCTGATGGTAAAAAGAACAAGGAGTCCTTGTGGCACCTTAGAGACTAACAAATTTATTTGAGCATAAGCTTTCGTGGGCTAAAACCCACTTCATCGGATGCATGCAGTGGAAAATACAGTAGGAAGATATATATACACAGACGACATGAAAAAATGGGTGTTGTCACACTAACCATTTTTTCATGTCCTCTGTGTACATATATCTTCCTACTGTATTTTCCACTGCATGCATCCAATGAAGTGGGTTTTAGCCCACGAAAGCTTATGCTCAAATAAATTTGTTACTCTCTAAGGTGCCACAAGGACTCCTCATTCTTTTTGCTGATACAGACTAACATGGCTACCACTCTGAAACCTGATTCTAAAGTTATCTGCTGATTTGAAATAGTAGCAGGGCACAGGGTCCTATCTGATCTGGGGCCTGTCAGGTGCCTAAAGCCAGTTGCATCAGTATTTTCCTCTCCTCCTCCCCTTCCCCAGCTAATAGACATCTTAATGTCGATATTCTGCTGTCTTGAAATTAGTTCTGGTCTCCCATTTACAAGGTCGCTTTGGGGTTGAGACCATCCTAGCAATACCTGTATCTGCTCAGTCTAAGAAGAGGAAAAAAATATATACCCGCATTCACCTAAGGAGGCATAGAATAATTTTAATTGCCCTGATGAATGAAGAGTGTATTACCCAGGCTACCAGGAGTCAGAGAGCAGAGATGGGGAGCCCAGAAAGGTTCTGCTCTCTAAAACCCCAGTGGGGGTTCCTTCTGGGGTAGATTAGATCATTTTTAATTGCCCCTAAATTTGCTGTGTTACTAAGACGTCCTTCTCTGGATTAGTTCTTTGGCACTGGGCTAGATCTACCATAAATAACTGGGCTTCAGCTGTCAAGAGTCCATTTTGAGGGGGCATGAAGTTTCTTGGGGCTACAGTATCAATGTTAGTGAAATAGCAGCCAACTATTCCGATACCTGAGTCCTCGGCTCACTGGAGCTAGTGCAGTCTCTCTCTTAGCTTGCAGGAGGCAAGTATCTTCCCGGATCCCAGTCCTCGCTCCTGAAACATTGTAGTTGGATGGATTTTCTAGTCCCTTAGCACCCTCACTGGAAATGATGAAAGGTCTGGTGATTGGTTCATACACTGCACATGCGTAGTGCTGATAATAGCGATGGAAAGGCACTCGTGCTCTTGGTTCTGAGGAGGAGCGAGATGGTGACAGAGGTGGCCACACAGCTTGGCCTGATGCTGTCAATGGGACTCATTCCTCACAGCAGCCCATGTGTCTGACGGGACACCGACCGTCCTGGTAGCTGCCAGTTTGTGTCCCAGCCTCAATGTGTCCTTTAAATACAGGGTTCTCTTTGGACTGTTAAACCCATTCTGTTTCTAGGAGTGAGCCAGGTTTAGTGCCCCCATCATGCTGCCACACTGCCATTTGTTATTTTAACTACTCGTAACCCAGAGATGACAATCCAGCATATCTCCAAATTAGCCTTTTTATTGAAATCAATAAAGGAGAAAACACATGACACTAAACTATTTGGTGGCAGCTTTGTTATAAACTCATTACTGGGGAAACAGCAATTGCAGAGACCTTTAACCACTGTCATTGATTCCAGCGCAGAGAAGGTGATCTACTGAGTTAATCAGTGGTGTTACTGTGGGCAGCAGTGTCCCTGCGCTGCCCTGCTTAGGGTTCAGTTAGCATTTCCATATAAAACCCTTTTTATAATTTGGACACAAATATCTCCACCAAAGTAAAAATTACCAAAAATGTAATATTGGCCTGAAAAGTCAATATTAAATATTTTAACACACTTTAAATCCACAAATATAATGCCAGCACATAGCTGGCTGCTTAGAACAGTCTCTGCTCATTTGTGGTTTGTTTGTTGTCACACAATCAACTTTGCCCCCAAGTGGAATTTGTCCATTTCTTCTGCAACACTTTTTGGTTACTAGGTTAGGAAACAATCCACAAACTCGTACTCCTGGGTGTCTTGCTTATTCCATTGACTCCAATGAGAATGTGCACAGGAGTGAACCCTGGGTCCCCTGCCCTACACAGACTGACCGTTACGTCCACAGAGAATCAAGTCTAGGGCGTTCTGCAGGGAGCAGGGCTCTGTTTGCTTCCATCAGGTGGCTGTGGCAGGGTCGCACTCTGTGCTTGGTAGAAAGGGTTGGCAGGATTGGGCCCTTAATTACCTCACTGTCTCTCCCACATTAAAAGCTCCACCCCCTAGCTGAATCCTGATAACTTTCAGAGCTGTATGTCCAAGGAAAGGTTAACATTTTTTCTAGGAGTGTAATTTTCGGTCCCATTTGTATTCCTCTGAGTTCCTGATTTTATCAAGTTTGCTGAAAGAAAGGTTGGTTCTCTGTGGGTGTGCATCAATGCAATGCTTTTGTCTCATGCTTTGTGTCAGTAATATAGTCAGGAAAACACTTTAAATGAGATTTGTTTAGCATAAAAGATTATATTGATTTTTTGCTGGTATCTGGTATCTCCAAGCTTTAAAGAGCCAGCATCTGATAACAAATTATTCTAGCCAGGGTCTGGTATCAGTTTATCCCTAGATACATATTTACTTGTAGGTCTTTGGCAGCAGATTATGTCTTATTATTACTAGCATACTGTAAAGGACACCACATCATCTTTAATCATTCCTTTTAGCTGCCTCCCCCTTTCCCCTAGATAAGCACCTTCATATAAGAGTAAGTAGGACTAAAAATAACCCCCCCCCCAAAAAAAAAAAACTGCAGACATGAAATGAAACTTTGTGTGCAGATCAAATGTTAGAAGATGCCTCACTCTGTAGCATGTCACAAAGATTTCTCTTTTCACAAGACTGTTTTACCAACAACCATACTTTGCAATATTTATTTCAGAGTTTTCCCTGCTTTATTTATGGTGCTTCAAGAGTGGGACCCTGTCCAGTGTCATTACAGGCTGCCAAGGCTTCCAGGCCATCTCAGCTTATTTCTCTGTATGCAGAATGTCTCATAGATTTACTGGGCAGCCCATCCTGTAGCCTGCAAGGGCCATTGACCTGAGGGAATTTGCAGCCTCTCTGAAGGTAGCTACTGTGGAACGATGTTTGTCAAAGACACAGCAGTGACAGCAGAGGTGCACTGTTTACACTGGGTGGCAGCATTAAAGCAGAGCTAAGAAAGCATTTTTCTATAGATTTTTCGCATGCAGACACTGAGCTCTTCACAGGATTTTTTTAAGAATACTCTAATTTGCACTAGGGAGAAATTACTCAATTTATTTCAATGAGAAATAACAATTACACCTCGGAACTAGCTGCGATTTTCTGCCAAGCTAAAATTAACCATTGTCACAGAAAAACATTGACACCTTTGTCACAAAACAGAAATTTTATAATGAAATAACTGTGCTTCACAGTAGTGAAAAATGCCACTTGTTTTCATGGAAAACTGCAAACAAATTGAGGTAAATGTCGTCATAACAAGTATTTCAGTTACTTATAAGATTTCCTATGGTACCATAGCATCTAAGTGATTCCATTACATCACAATACTGTAGAGAGGTAGGGAAGTATAACTATGCCTGTTTATGGAAACTGAGGCAGAGAGATTAAATTGACTTGCCCAAGATCACACAGGAAATCTGTAGCAAAGCTTCAACCTCCTAAATCCCAGTTCAGCAACATAACAAAAGCACCACCCTTTCTTTCCTTTGTGATTCTTGGAAGAGACACCAAAAGATGATTTGTCAGTGGCTTCATTAGTCTTATAGATGTTTTTTCACACAGCTCTAATCACTTCCATGTGAAATCTTGTATTCATTTGAAAATGCATTATGCTGCATCAGCTGATATCAGAAGTCTATTGTATTACAATTTAAGATGCACCTATATACATGTACATGATAGCCTCAAGCACAGAATTAAAGTTGGTAAATTCTATAGAAACCATACAGATCCAGAACAGAAGCATCAGCCTAGTGGATTTAACCCATAGTCACTTGTGTGTTTATAATATTATGTGCAGTAGCTCAGATGTTAAACATAATGAGCCTTCTCAGCTTATCAAGGTGCACAGCTCCACTCAGGGGAAACTTGATAAGCATAGGAGTGACATGGCTGGTCCACACACCTGCAGAAGGTCAGCTGTTATTTCATTACAACAATGGCAAGGCTCAGATGTTGACAACTTGTTCCAGCACCTGTTTCTGGACAAAACAAGTATCAAAGCAGCTCATTCAGAACAACCACTGTTTAGTACAGCACTTTTATGGGCTCATTCCTTAAAGAGCATCAGTACAAAGAAAGCAAGAGAGGTTGACAGAAGTCTCCTTCCTTTTTAGAGCAGACTCCCCTGAGAGTCATGTGACCCACTATAGTTCTTGGTGAGGATGCTCTGTACTGGGTAGCTCCCACCAAACATCTGGCAACTAGTGACTGCATGTGAAAGGCACAGGCATAGCCTAAATGTATCTGGTGTGCCTCGTGCTACAAGTAGTAAGAACACAGACTGTTTTACCCTTATGACTCATAGGAAAATATCAGAGGTGATCTTCCTTGTGAGCCTTTCCCTGCCCTCTCTCCTTACCCAGGACACTAAAGTAGTTCTCGGCTCTCTTTGTTGCAATTCTTTAGTGGGGGATTTCACCACACAGCACAAAAGGTCTCTCATTTTGCCCCAAGATGCAGAAAAGGAGACAGCAGACTGTGCACACTAGCAGAGCTGGCCAGCCAAAAGAGTATCTCCCACAGGGACCTTTTTTGCTACATATTTACTGTCAGGCATGATCCAAGTTTAAATTCCCATGGCATACAGGCAAAGCCCCTGCTCAAACCATACCAAAGAGCCAGTTATAGTGCATAGCCACCAGAAAAGTTTATGGATGAACCATTTTTATAGGGCCCTCAGATGTTAGCCCTTAGCACCTGATTGTCCTCAGCAAGGATCCCAGACTCATTATCACAGAAGAGGAAGGGCTTGACCCTGGGCTTGGGTATTGACTTTATCACAACATAGCACCTTAATATGCCTCTTTTCTCTACCAAGTGAAACAAGAATTCTGGTTGTACAACCCAGGAGCAATGGGGCACAATCAGAGGTGAAAATAAGCCAGTACACCGGACTGGACCAGCTTCCCCAGGTGGCAATTTAAAGGGCTTGGGGCTGGCCCCGAGCCCTTTAAATTGCCACCTGAGCCCTGCTGCCGAAGCCCTGGGGTAGCAGGAGCAGGGCTCGGGCGGTGATTTAAAGGGCCCATGGCGCCGGCCGCCACTACCACCCGGGCCCTTTAAATCGCTGCCTGAGCCCCACAGCGGCTCCGGCAGCAGGGCTCAGGTGGTGATTTAAAGGGATCAGGGCTCCGCTGCGGTAACAGCAGCTGGAGCCCTGGGCCCTTTAAATGGCCCCCGAGCCCCGGGGCTCCCAGCCGCCTCTGCAGCTGGTAGCTGCAGCAGTGATTTAAAGGGTCCAGGGCTCCCAGCCGCCACTACTGCAGCCGGAGCCCAGGGCCCTTTACATCTCGATTTAAAGGTCCTGGGGCTCTAAAGGCCCAGCCCCTTCCGGTCGAGGCCCCGCCCCCTGCATACCGGTAAGTCCTTTACGTTACTTTCACCCCTGGGCACAATTAAATGCCTTCAGGCTCCCTGCACAGCACACAGCTTTCTGCCTTGTCCTGGGCTGATGAAGGGGTTGGTTTGTTCATTTGTGAGGCTGTTCCAGTGTTTGACTAATTAACAGAAGTTTAGCAACCTGGTATTTCATTAATGGTAGAATTGTGACTGGATGGAAACAAATATAGTTGTTTAAATATGTTTGTCTGTGAATAACTTGAAAATAGTTTTTGTCAGCCTCTATTTTTAGATTCAGCTGATGTAAGTAGTCTAGTCCTTTGCTGTGATAATGCAGATGGACTACTGGCCATTTGCTCACATGCTGAATAACCGCACAAAGCAATACATGATACAAAATAGCGAAGGAAGTATACAACCTAGATTAGTGAGCTAATGCACTGCAAATAGTTTGTGTTTTAGTAATAAAGAAAAATATAATTCTGTGAGCAATAAAATAATGGGAAAATACATTTGTTCTTTGCTGAACCCAATTCCTTGTTATTTCTGTTATCCAAGGGATTAGGATGTACTTTTCTTTTCATCTGATAAATGTGGATTTACTTGGTAGCATCCTTAAGTTCTCTTTCCCTGGTTAAATTAATCTAATTGCATTTTCATGTTTCAGATTACAAACGTTTGAATTTCCAAAGCTTTTGCTTATCATAGTGAGTGGCATCTCTCTGCCAGATAAGCTCTTTATGAAAGGCATTTTTTTCTTAACAAAGTTCAAACTTTAATGGCTTTTTATGAAACATAGTTTGGATAAAAGAGATGACTCAAGGTTTCCAGCATTCCAACCTGCAACAAGCTGCCTGGGTTATGGGTCACAGTCTGGTCTTTTCATGACTAAAAGGCTTCTCTTTTGGCTGACACTGCAGGATTGTCTTGCTATCATTTCATTCTAGCATATAGGCACAGCAGTGGAAGAAATCTTGTGTTTATGGTAAAGACAGACAAACTGCCTCCTATGTTCTCTCTGCATCTCCTGTCTCTTGGTCTTCCCTGCTTCTGACTTTCCTCTCTCATTTCTTTGAAAGCTTGAGGCCATACTCAGATCCACTTTCCCTACATCCCCCATCCCCTGGACTTTCAATTGGATAAGAGATTTTTCACTTGCTGTCCTAAATTTCTCAGTAGCATTGCTTTGTGCTGCTGCATTTCACGGGTAAATGAAGCAATCCTTCAGCAATGTTTGTATGTTAACAGTTTAGGGGTCTGATCCTGAGAGGTGCTGTGATAAGTTGCATATATTCAGTACCATTCTGCAGCAGGCCCCGAGTCTGTAAAGTGCTTTGGGAACTTTCCTGATGAATGGGGCTAAAGATACAGCAGATCCTTATCAGCACTTTAGAGAAGATACCTCTTAAACCCCCATGCAACCAAAAAATGTACAATAATAAAATGGCTGTTTTCCTTCCCCCAGCTCAAGCATTTAGTACACTGACTTTGTTACCTCGCACATTATCTTACACTAGATTTATTTTTAAATAAAAAATTCACATCAGTTTATTTTACTTACAAGACAAACAGCCTCACCTCTACATATGTTAGCCCATACTTCCACTGGGATATGCATGAAGTTGGGAAACAACAGTCAGAAGGGTTCCTGAGGTTAGAAATATGGCCAACAGCAGCCCACTGCACTTCTTGTTGAAAAGCTGCTAAGCTACACATTTTGCTTTAAAAATACCCTCCTTTTCATGTTCCAGACTAGTGGCTTCAGTGGTGGGAATTTTGGGTTTTCATAGGTTGATCCCTATTTCAGTTCAGAGGAAAGGAAAGGATATTGTTAAACGTCTGAGTCCCATTTATTCTCATCACGTTGCATAGCCAACTACATCCCACTTCAAGGTGAAGGAAAGGCGATATGGCTGTAAAAAAAACCCATTTAGTATAGGAACAGCCTAAAATACTTACAGTGGGGAATACATGAATGTGTAGCTTAAAATAGTTCAGACAGTGCGCTGCCATGCAAAAAGCATTCAGACATGAATAATCCCCAAAATGCTTTTTAAACAAACCCTGGAAATCCCAAATGAGGGGAAGAGACACTGATGTGTATATTGGAAAACTTCTTATCACTGATACCACTAATTTTTAGTTCAATGCATTACTTTTTATCATCGACCCCATATCCAGCAAAATTAAATTTACTGTCCTTGCTTCTTATGAAATTACACAGAAGCTGCTGCTTTATTCCTCTCCAGTACAGTAAAAAGCAATAAAATTCTTGCAGATTTCGACAGTAGGCAATTCAATAAAAAGCTATGTATATTTTATAAGTACAATAAAGAGAAGTCTATAGCTGGATCATAAATGGGTTTTGTTTGTTTTGTTTTTGCTGGCATCCCTGTTGCAGTCTGTTGGCAACCCAGGTTGGTCTTCACAACAGCACACAAGACACAACATTGACTTTTTGGGGAGAGACAGAATGAAATTTATACCTTTATAATATATTATTTAAGTTTTGCTCTAGGGATTTTGCAATGTGGGTCGGTTTAAAATTTAAAGGTGTTGTGGAACTCAATACTTTCCTGTTCTTGATTAGTGCCATAAAATTTTATATATATAGTTTTGTTACATTGTAAAACTTTTCTATCTTATCATTGTGACTTTCCTTTTTATGAGCAAACAATAAATATTTGATATGTATATAATTATTTGCTAGACTTGTACCAATGCGCAGATATTATTTTATTTTTTTAAATTTAGGATTAACAAGAGACAACTTGGAGATGAATGGAGTGGTGTATTCCTGAAGAATAGTGCTGCAACAGATTTACTGGGAGTATCTCTCTGCTGAAATGTAAAATTTCCCACACATGTAAAACACTAACTTAATAATATGCAAATAACCTGTCTTGAAGAATTACAGGACTGTAAATTTCATTTTCTGCTCACTTGAAATAGAAAACTGAAAAATATGCAGCAGTTGGACTGAGATTAAAAAATATGCTCTCCCTTTTGAGTTTCTGGGGCTGGCCCTGCAGTATCCCAAACTAAATGGGCAGTTTTTCTGTTGCATCAGAGACTGAGTCCCAATCCAGCAAATTGCTCCGTATGTGCATTGAAAGCTGCCCCCAGGAACAGCTTGCAAGGTCAGACACTAACTTCGTACACCAAGGTTCATTTGATATAATATATCATTGGGTTAGAGCGTTCAGATTAGTTGTCATTGTTCCAGGCTCTCCGGGTATTTTAACATTATAGGACAGGCCTAGCTATGCTTTTTCACCAATGATCTACAAATATCAGTGTTCTTGTGCTACTGTGAGAATTGAAAACACAAAATTTGGTTTACAGGGGGAAAGAAATATACTCTGACCACATCAGTTTCAAAACCACAGAAAGCCCTGAAAAGACATTTTCACCTCCCCATGAAATGATGAGGAAAGTTGCCTTGTTAATAATGTATTAAAACAATTCTTTTGATCATAACCTGAAAAATCTGAAACCCACCCTTAAAATAAATTATTTAAATAAATCACAGCAGGAGATGTAGAGCACAAAAAAAGAAAACCACCACTATAAAAAAGCACTCAACATCAGGAAGAAAAATGAGGGTCTCAGTTTAAAACTATTAAGGCATAAATGAAGAAACAAGAGAATAAAAGCAATGGAATCAGCATCAGTAACATCTCAGATTTCTGTCTCCAAATTGCTGCATATTGTGCAGAACCCTATTCTGAGATACAATCCATATCAGGCCTGGTACTTAGAGCTTGGCATGTGAGTGCTAAACCCTTCCTAAAATAATTGCAGTTTTCAAATTTCTGCCAAAATCTAAAGAGCTAATTCCACATGAGCATTGTTGATTATCAATTGGAAGGACGGAGCCCTAATCTGACCATAAAGTTTTACATATTTTTGACTTTGGTTAAATGTTAGTGACTTTTGATTTTCCATTGCCCTGTACCTCCTCTAGTTGTTTGCACCAATGCCACATGGGTGTACTGTTACCCATCAAAATAGTGGCAGATCATACTGGATTTGCACTGGTATAGCTGACTTCACAAGATGCAAAGCAGAAATTAATCAGGTCCCAAACCCAGGAATCTGGGCTTTGACCATATAGCAATAGCAACCTGCACACTGACAATTTAGGGGAATTATTACAAGCCAATTAATAAATTCAGGAATAAATAATTAAATGGCATTTGTGACCCACAACTGTAAAACAAACAAATACCCTCCTGTCCCCCCCCAAAAAAAACCTCTGAGAAGAGAATAGATGCTCCTCTGTGACCCTAGGAATGTGCAGGACCCCATCCCCCTAGAAAGCGTTCAGAAACTCAGCCCTCTCCAGGGAAACCTACCTGCTGCTCTCACCTTGGGCAGGGGATGGGCCAGGTGTGTCGGCTGGGTTCAGGCTATGTAAAGAGCAGGCCTTGCTGTTACCCTCAGTTACCATCACAGGGTGAGTAGTATGTCTACGCTATGAAATTAGGTCGATTTTATAGAAGTCAATTTTTATAAATCAATTTTATACAGTCGATTGTGTGTGTCCCCACTAAGCGCATTAAATTGGCAGAGTGCATCCTCACTACCGTGTCTAGCATCGATTCACAGAGCGGTGCACTGTGGGAAGCTATCCCACAGTTCCTGCAGTCTCTGCTGCCCATTGGAATTCTGGGTTAAGCTCCCAATGGCTGATGGGGCAAAAACATTGTCGCGGGTGGTTTTGGGTACATGTCGTCAATCTCCCCTCCCTCCCTCCGTGAAAGCAACTGCAGACGATCATTTTGCACCTTTTTTCCTGGGTTACCCATGCAGACGCCATAGCACGGCAAGCTTGGAGCCCACTCAGCTCACTGCTGCTGTTGTGAGCATTGTATACACCTCACGCATTATACTGCAGTATGTGCAGAACCTGGCTAAGAGACGGCAGCACGAGGTCGATTGTGAGGAGGACATGGACACAGATGTTCCTGAAAACTTGGGCTGTGGCCATTGGGACATCATGGCGGCAGTGGGGCTGGTTGATACAGTGGAATGCCGATTCTGGGCCCGGCAAACAAGCACAGACTGGTGGGACCGCATAGTGTTGCAGGTATGGGATGATTCCCAGTGGCTGCGAAACTTTTGCATGTGTAAGGGCATTTTCCTGGAACTCTGTGAGTTGTTTTCCCCTGGCCTGAAGTGCAGGAATACCAAGATGAGAGCTGCCCTGACAGTTGAGAAGCGAATGGCGATAGCCCTGTGGAAGCTTGCAACGCCTGACTGCTACCAGTCAGTCGGGAATCAAATTGGAGTGGGCAAATCTACTGTGGGGACTGCTGTAATTCAAGTAGCCAATGGAATCACTGACATTCTGCTATCAAGGGTAGTGACTCTGGGAAATGTGCAGGTCATAGTGGATGGCTTTGCTGCAGTGGGTTTCCCTACCTGTGGTGGGGCGATAGATGGAACACATATCCCTATCTTGGCACCGGACCACCTTGCCAGCCAGTACATAAACCGCAAGGAGTACTTCTCAATGGTGCTGCAAGCACTGGTGGATCACAAGGGACGTTTCACTGACATCAACGTGGGATGGCCGGGAAACGTGCATGACGCTCGCATCTTTAGGAACTCTGGTCTGTTTGAACAGCTGCAGGAAGGGACTTACTTCTCAGACCAGAAAATTACTGTTGGGGATGTTGAAATGCCAATAGTTATCCTTGGAGACCCAGCCTACCCTTTGCTCCCATGGCTCATGAAGCCATACACAGGCAGCCTGGACAGTAGTAAGGAGCAGTTCAACTATAGACTGAGCAAGTGCAAAATGGTGGTAGAATGTGCCTTTGGACATTTAAAAGCTCGCTGGCGCTGTTTGCTGACTAGGTTAGACCTCAGCACAACCAATATTCCCATTGTTATTACTGCTTGCTGCGTGCTCCATAATATCTGTGAGAGTAAGGGGGAGACGTTTATGGCGGGGTAGGAGGTTGAGGCAAATCGCCTGGCTATCAATTTTTAACAGCCAGACACCAGGGCGATTAGAAGAGCACAGATAGGTGCGATGCACATCAGAGAGGCTTTGAAAACCAGTTTCATGACTGGCCAGGCTACAGTGTGACAGTTGTCTGTGTTTCTCCTTGATGCAAACCTGCCCCCTTTGTTGATTTTAATTCCCTGTAAGCCAACCACCCTCCCCCCCTTCGATCACAGCTGGCAAAGGAAATAAAGTCACTATTGTTTTGAAACCATGCATTCTTTCTTTATTAATTAAAAAAAAAAGGGAGATAACTGATAAGGTAGCGTGGGTGGGGTAGGGTGGGTGGAGGAGGAAGGGAGATGGGGAGGAGGGAAGGACAAGGCCACATTGCTTATTGTAGCCAGACTACAAATCAAAACTGTTTGAATGACAGCCTTCTGTTGCTTGGGCCATCCTCTGGAGTGAATGGCTGGGTGCCCGGAGCCTCCCCCCTTGCATTCTTGGGTGTCTGGGTGAGGAGGATATGGAACTTGGAGAGGAGGGCAGGTGGTTGTACAGTGGATGCAGCGGCGGCCTGTGCTCTTGTTGGTTTTCCTGCAGCTCCACCAGATGCCAGAGCATGTCCGTTTGCTCCTCTATTAGCCTCAGCATTGCATCCTGCCTCTTCTCATCGCGCTCACTTATTATGCTTTCCTGGATTCTGCCACTGAATGCCTCCATGCATTCAGCTGTGCCCTATCGGTGCGGGAGGACTGCATGAGCTCGGAAAACATGTCATCGCAAGTGCGTTTTTTCGCCTTCTAATCTGCGATAACCTCTGGGATGGAGATGATAGGGGGAGCGTAGAAACCTTTGCACCTGTGGGGGGATAAAAAGGGAGAGTAAAATTTAAGAGGATACATTTCTGAGAACAAAAGGGAGACTCTTTTAAAGTGAATCAAGCAATTCACAGCAGACAGCACATGTGCTTTAGGTACAAGGTCAATTTTGCCTTTTATATTGAGTGCCTGCTGGTATGGTGACACATCACACACGGCTGGGCAACAGAATTCGGTTTCCAGGCAGCCATGGTAAGCCAAAGGGTATGCGGGTTTGGCTTCTAACGCCTTCGTAACATGTGGGAATGTTTTCAAACTGCAGCGCCCTCCTTTCCCATAGCAAGCAATGCCGGGCGGGTTTGCCATTTAAAAGGAAGGGCTGTGGTTTTCGGGTGGATGTGCAGCACACACCTCCCCACATCCCTCCGCGTGGCTATTTGGGATGATCCCTTCCCCCGCCGCATGGCCATTCTCAGGGATGATCCCTTTTAGCCAAGGGCAAACAGACCAGCATGAACAGGGTCCTTTTACTGTTCCCTTACAAAAAATCCCCTATATCAACCAGGTGACCATGAATGATATCACTCTCCTGAGGCTAACATAGAAAGATATAGACCGAATGTTGCTTGAATGCGACCAAAACCCAGGACCATTTGCTGCCATGCTTTGTGCTGCAATGATTTCAGACTACTTGCTACTGGCTTGGCATTGTAAAGTGTCCTACCATGGAGGACGAAATAAGGCAGCCCTCCCCAGAAACCTTCTGCAAAGGCTTTCAGAGTACCTCCAGGAGAGCTTCATGGAGATGTTCCTGGAGGATTCCCGCTCCATCCCCAGACACGTTAACAGACTTTTTCAGTAGCTGTATTCGCCGCAAATGTATCCCAAGTCTTCAAGGCAAATCAAACATTAAACACTATTGTTTTTAAACCCTGTACTGTAGTTACAAATGTGCACTCACCAGAGGTTCCTTCTCTTGGGGATCCCACCTTGGGAGAGTATTGGCTCCAGGGTGATGAAAAGATCCTGGCTGCTGGGGAGAACGGATTCACCGCTTGCCTGCTGCGCATTCTCCTCCTCCTCTTCTTCCTCATCCACAAAATCCTCCTCCATGTTGCGTGAGACTCCTCCCTTGCAGGTGTCCACGGACAGTGGTGGGGTAGTGGTAGGGTCCCCCCCTAGAATGCCCTGCAGCTGATCACAGAAGCGGCATGTATGGGGCTCTTACCCAGAGCGACCGTTTGCCACCATTGTCTTTTGGTAGGCTTGCCTGAGCTCCTTGATTTTCACGTGTGTGTCCATCATGCCCTGTGCAATTTTGGCATATATATCAGCATTTGTTCTTTTTGATCAGAGTTCTGCCTGCACAGATTCTTCTCCCCATACAGCAATCAGATCTAGTGTCTCCTGTTCGCTCCATGCTGAGCTCATTTGCGATTCTGGGGGGACTGCGTGGTCAACTGTGCTGCTGAGCTCGCCACGCTGATCAAACAGGAAATGAAATTCAGAAGTTCCCGGGGCTTTTCCTGTGTATCTGGCTAGTGCGTCAGAGTTGAAAGTGCTGTCCAGAGCGGTCACATTGGAGTACTCTGGGATAGCTCCCGGAGGCCAATAACTCGGGTGACCAGATGTCCCGATTTTATTGGGACAGTCCCAATTTTTGCGTCTTTTTCTTATATAGGCTCCTATTACCCCCACCACCTGTACCGATTTTTCACATTTGCTTACTGGTCACCCTACCAATAACGTCGATTTGTGTCTGCACTACCACAAATTTGACCCAGCAAGGTCGATTTTCGCGCTACTCCCCTCGCCGGGGAGGAGTACAGAAGTCGATTTTAAGAGCCCTTTAGGTTGACGGAATGGGGATGTTTGTGTAGACACATTCATTATAAAATCGACCTAATGCGGCTAAATTTGACCTAACCCTGTAGTGTAGACCAGAGCTAAGAGCCCCTACCTCATTTGCAGGCTGTTTCACAAAATTGAAGCAAGAGCTGCTGACATTAGATGCTTCCATTCTTTAAGTACATCACATCTGAACTCTCCACTCCCTGAGATCCCCCGCCTGTGGGGCTGTCCCAGCTGGCACAGTTCATCCTGTGTGCCCAAAAGATAGACAGGGACCATCTTTTCAATTTTTTAAAGTTGGAACATTCTCAAAAGAGCTGATGTGGGTATTCGCATTTTATTAAAAATGGCCCTGCACTGGAGGGGACCAGCCTGGGAGCAGCACTACTAGACTTGGGGGAGAGGTGCAGCAAGTCTTCCAGAACTGTCTGCACAAGCCAGGAAAACGAGATAGAAACATCAGTGTAGGAAACACTTTCTTGTCCTGACCCATAGCAGATGCTACCAATAGTACAGAGCTTTAAAGATATTTCTCCAGGAACGCTCCACTCAGCTGCGTCTGTTCCATCCTAGTGCTGCTACTGCATAGAAAATCAAGTTGATGTGGTTTGTATTACCTAGTGATGTGCATACAATATGTCATTTATTAACCAGAAAACACTATTGCAAGTGTATGTAAAGCCAACGTTTTAAACCAGTTTTCACAGCTCAGGCAGTCTTAACATTTGCATTTGCAGCTGTGTCTTCTGCAGAGGATTGCAGGCCCTAGAGAAATCACATTGCGTTGTCTGGGCTCTGCACTGTAGCCCACTCAGCACCCCTTGTAACTGGACTTACCCTTTCTGTAAGTCAGCAACCCGATCTTTCAGTTCACTTATTACTGTCACATGAGTTTATATGAACATGAATTTGCCCAGCATGATTCGCTGGGAGAACTGTGATTTATATTGCTGAATAACTCCCATATGCCTATAAATCATAGGTCAGTAAACATGCATCCCAGAGCTATGTGCAGACTAGACAGCGATGCCACATTACTCCTAGTTTACACACATGTATCCTTCCTTTTCATGCCTCCTACACAGCAGCATCAGTTTTCACTAGGATTTTTGGACATATAACTGCAAACACATACAGCTCTCCCAGTGATAGCACCAGTGGAAGCTACAGTGTAGACAAGACTCATATGGGCTCAAAAACAGACCCCTGCTCTCAGCAGTGTTAGACATGTGGTAAAAATGCCTGAGCCTTGTCTACACTACAGCTTCCAGTCTCTGAGAATCCTAGTGCAGACAAGGCCAAAGAGCTTGGCTTATGAGTCACAGACCTAATTGTATTGCACAAGCTGCCTCATGATGAGCTTAGACGGCTCTGAATGGACATTCCATGGCCAGGCTGAGCACTCTCTCTTCTTTAATTTCTTTGGCAGAGGGCTTGAATGCCAAATCCCGCCCAGAATCAGTTAAAATGGATGAATTATGATCTGTAGAAAACACTTGATGCAGAGTGGAAATACTAATAAGCCCCAAGCACTACTTGCCCCACTGCAGTATATACCCTGGGGGTGTGAGTAACAGAACCTGGAACAGATGAGAATGATTGTGTACTGGCTGTTCTACACATCACGCTTTCAGCTCCATGCAGACCACTTTCCTTTTAGCGCCAAGAAGGCTCAGATAGGTCCCTACCTATCCCTGACTGTGGATAGAAATGAAGCATTTTTTCTTGTCTGCGTTAGCCAGCCTGTTTTGTAACATGCTGTGTTATGCTGCATAAAGTCAGAAAGCCAGAACAATGCAGCCTCTGTTGTTGTTTTCTTTTTTTAGTTAGCCTATCCCCTGTCTGCAGACAGCAGGTATCCTGTTGGAATTCTTTGTGGGTTGTTTAAGCATCTGGTACTCATGAAATGCAGGGCTTTATGAACTCCCCTCCCCCTCCAAATCCTGCAATACTGACCCACCTTGTGTCTGGAGAAGTTCGATGGGACTTAATTTCTCTCCTCAATGAACACCATGGTCAGGAACTTGGCAGTTTCAGTTCTTTGCCTTCATCATCTGTGTTCAAGGCTGCAAATATCTCCAATGTGTCTCCTGTCACCATGAACGGGATGTGGAGTCTGTTTCCCATTGGGAATTTTAATGCCCTCCTTTGATATCTTCTTTAAAGTTTGTTTCTTTTGTTGGTGGGTGGCTGTTATGAGGTGTTAACAGGCATCTAGCAGAGACATCATTTGTGGTGGGAGGAGCAGTATGGATTCGCAGCACTTCTTTTCCAGTTATTCATCTTAATTGTGTCAGCTTCTACGTTGATTGGTTCAAAGGGTTCTGACTCTGAATTCTTGCTTTCTGGTTTTTATTTCCCCCCTTGTCTGCATTTCCTAATTCTCCACTCTGGTCCCCATTTTTTTGGGATTTCCTTCTCCAAGTGACGCTTTGGGGATACTTTGATGTTTCTGATGTATGGCTATGTTTAGCTTAATGGGCATCATCCCTGCTTATCCCGGCTTCTTGCAAACAGTGCAACCTGATGAATAAGGCTGCATATATTGTGCCATCCTATCTCCTACCAGAGCCCATGATCAAATAATACAGAGCAATCTGATAGGACCTTAAAAAGCAAGCCACGTGCCATTGTCCCATTACATCAAAGGGCATGCTCTAACACACTGGTATGTGTGTCTGTGCCACTGCCCTCGACGGTATGGCACTTTGTGATATGTATATCATTGCCCTCTACTGGATGAATTTTGGGAAATCCTCACTGGGAATGGGCCCTGGTTTCAGAATCCAAGTTCAGGAGTTCTCTTCCACATGCTGTCTGTTTGCAGTTAACTGATGACTATGGCATCTGGGAATGTTTGCAGCCATGGAACATTACAACTACTGTTACTCTCAGAGTAGGGAAATATCAGCCATTCTTGCCTGCTGCTGGTTATTTTAGGTTCATTATTATGTTGACTAAGAAGTTACAGTTTGTAGGGAAAAAAATTCTTGTTGATTGTTAACTATTTTCATTGCTGATTAAGTAACTGACTGCAGTAACTAGCAACAAGTATGATTAGCAGGGCCGGCTCCAGGCACCAGCGGAGGAAGCACGTGCCTGGGGCGGCCCATGCTAATGGGCAGCACTCCATCCATTCGGAGTCGGAGCGGCCTTTTTTTTTTTTTTTTTTTAATATTACAGAATTACATCGCACAATAGATATATTACTAACAAAACAGGTGAGATGTTGGGGACTCATTTATTGGCTCTGATTGAGAAATAATTTTCAAAAATGCAGACCTGCAAATGATGTCCACAGCTAGTCTACAAAACCATGTATTCAGATTTTGCTTAGGGCGGCAAAAATGGTAGAGCCAGGGCCGGCTCCAGGCACCAGCTTCTCAAGCAGGTGCTTGGGGCGGCCGCTCCGGAGAAGGGCGGCAGGTCCAGGTATTCGGCAGCAATTCGGCGGACGGTCCCTCACTCCGCCTGGGAGTGAAGGACCTCCCGCCGAATTGCCGCCGCAGATTGTGATCGTGGCTTTTTTTTTGTTTTGTTTTGGCTGCTTGGGGCGGCCAAAACCCTGGAGCCGGCCCTGTGTAGAGATGGCCCTGATGATTAGCCACTTTCATCTCAAGGAATAAACATAAGACTGAACACACAGAAAGACAGCCTATCCCTAAGCTGCAAGTGCAGACAGAGAGGGCTGCTGACTTGTATGTAACCACTCAGGCTTCAATGCAAGATAACAGACCCAGCTGTGTTTGGGAAGCTCTCATACCTTCAGCTGCTGCCTTTGGAAACAGAAGAATGGTTGTACATAAAGTTGACTTAGAAAATTACAAGTCCACTGAATCGTGCAGTTCTGTGGTACATAAAAGCTGTTGTTAATCTCTCTCTCTCTCTCTCTCTCTCTTACACACACACACACGAAATAGCTCATGGACTATTCTGCATTAAAGTTTTGAACAAATCTCATTTCATTTGTGGTGAACAGGCATGAGTAATAACTTCCTCTGAAGAGGAATCTCAGACCAGTTGCTGCTACTCAGGGCTGAAGTAGTCTGTGGGTGTTTTGAAGCAGTCTGTGGATGTTTCTAAGTCAGCCTTAGCTGCTTTGTGTGCCAGTTTGAAGTGAAACTAACTGCAGTGAATTGGAGAACATTTAAATGCTAAGTCGAAGGTGAAAAGGCAGCAAATCACTAAGCCTGATACAGGCAAACTACTTTTCATTAGTCTAGGTTGGTTATTGCTTTGCTTTAGTGCTGAATAAATTCTCTATCAGGTGTCTGTGCCTGGAGTCAAAGTGTCATTTGGGGGTGATTGCAGCCTATCACAGATGCATATACTCAGTGGACACAGAAGCTGGCCTGACAATAAGGAGGCCAAAGCTGACAGTGTTCTGCTAAATTCTTCATCTCTCTAGTCAATACTAGGAGTAAAGCTTGTCTTGGCTGACTGCAGAATGCTTAGCAGCATTAAGCTATTTGAAATCTGTGCACAGTAATAAAGCCAAACAGCAGAAGATCAATCACGGCACAATACCAGGAACAGGGAGAAGAAAACCAGCAAGGCCATAACTTGAAAATGTAGAAGAAATTGAGCTTTCCCTCTAACCACCACAGTCTAAAACTAACCACTGTGGAGATATGGAAGGAATTCACCAACAAAGGACATTCACCCCCAAATGCTGAAAACATGGCAACCTGGATGCCGTCATGCCAGCTCAGTCCAGCTGCCCTGATATCTTACCTCCAGGGCTGGCCAAGACTTGATGCTCCAAAGAATGCTGAATGAATCTTTAGAAGGGATCTGGCAAAGTCGGCAATGCTGCAGGTTGGAGCCTCAGTTGGAGTCTTCAGTTGCTTCTTTTCTCCTTCCCATTTTCTAAATGTAAACGAGTCAGTTATAAAGCAAATTTCCGTGTTCAAGGAGAAATATGATTCCAAGTAGGTACAGTATGAGCTGTCCTTACTAATACCAATGGAACAAATTCAGCCCTGGCATAAGGGGGCACAATTCCACTGGAGCCCATGTAGATCCCACCCGAACTGAATTGAGCCTGTGTCTAACTTTGATTATAGATATATAGGTGGTAGTGGGTTTTAGCACTATTATTCTGCCTCAGCACAAAGCTGTTCAGCGGTGCAGAATAACATCAGTGCAACGGCATGCCAGCCCTTGGAGTCCTCGCACATAATTCATAGGCTGTCCAACTTAAGCCAGCAATTTTTGCCAAACGAGTGTCTAAGAGTTTCAATTCAGAGTTCCCTGCTGGGAAAATAAGTACTTCCCCCCCCCCTTATTTTCATTAGTTTTAAGAAATACATTTAAAGGATTTTATTCTGTAATGAGAGTATTTCCTTTAAAGAGCTGAGCAGTTGGCAGCATTATTACACAAAAGGAATATTGCAAGTGTTGGCTGTAGAGATCATGAGTATCACACTTCAAAACAATTTCCTTCAGCATTGGAAATGGCATTTCCATTTTCCAGTTAGTAAAAGTAAGCACTTTACTTTTTTTTTTTTTTTTTTTGGTTTGTTTAAAATGAGTCAGAAAGAGAATCATTCCAACAGTTCAGATTGGTGTCAGGAGTGGCCAGGTGCTACCAGGTGGGAACAGAGTAAGATTCCAATCATTGACACTAGCTTCTGGACTATCACAGCTTGGCTGTGTGATAGAAGCGAAGAGTACAGCTGCCATGGGGTAGGAAGCCATTCCAGTGGCACATGAATAATCTTCCTTGGCCCTTTAGACCCTGGCGCAGTGATCATCATTGGTCATCAGGATAGAGGCCTTTTGCAGGTGGCTGGGGAGCATCCCCAAATGTCCCTAACACAATGGGAACTGTCAATAGCCAAATACTTTTTTTTTAAATTAAGCTCATTCTTCATAGAACAATATGAAGAGAGAAAAGATAATGAGCCACCTGCAGCCTCCACACAAGAAGTATCCAAGGGCTAATCAGTTTCTAGAGCGGAGCCAAACATTTTATCTCTGCAGAAGATCCCCAGTAAGTGAAAGATACCAGCTGAGTTGTCAACCCGTGTTAGTGGTAACTGTGCCCACCTCCTTTCCCATTTATTTTCTTTGTATGGACAAGAGAGAAAACAAAACCAGTTACCAATAACAACAGCAACAAAATCTGCCTGGAATCTGAATCTGGCATATTAATAAAACAAGCTCTATCTTTGAAAGAATCTTGTGCAGATATTGACATTATTAGCACCTAATCTGCCAAGAACAATAAAGCATATGGGGCCAAACTCAAATAAACAAACTCCAGTGCCTCATAGCTACAGGGAAACCTCACAATTAGGCTGCTCAATGCAAGTATCTCACTAATTGATGTATTTTACAATTCTATTATTCCCATTTTAATGCTGTTTATAACAAATCCACTAGCCATGAGGCCCCTGTTTGTGCTGCAATTAAAATGCAAAGCAAACTTGGACATGCTAATAACAGATAATTAAACCCCAGCACTTGGCTCAGCATCCAATATGCTGTTGTACTTTTGCTGTGGCTGCAGATCCCAAAGTGAAGTTTCAATATTTACAGGTCTCAAGAAACACCGTGGAGAGCCAAGATGATGATGTGTTTGTTTATACTCAAGAGTTTGCTCCAAAGATCTATGTACTTAAGGGAAACTAGAATAAATAGCTGAAACAATACTAGTTATGCAATTCCCATTTGCTTTCTTTGTAAAACAGAAATTCTGATTTAATAATATAGCCCAACCATACAGCATAGCTCCTGGAGTCAGCATGAGTTTGACACACAAAATAACTGCAGGATTGGCCACAGCTACATAAAGAAAATCCAGAATGTTTTTCAGGCCATGCTCCCAGTTAATCAGAACTGGCAGTGCAAACTGATTTTACCTTTAGAATTACAAGTTCCTCTGCACAAAACTGCACAAAAATAAATAAATAAATAAACAAGCAAGCAAGCAAAAAAGTCCTACAGTCCTTAAATTAAATATTACAGAATTACATCGCACAATAGATATATTACTAACAAAACAGGTGAGATGTTGGGGACTCATTTATTGGCTCTGATTGAAAAATAATTTTCAAAAATGCAGACCTGCAAATGATGTCCACAGCTAGTCTACAGAACCATGTATTCAGATTATTGTTACTCTCATTTTCCTCTCCTGCAGCCCATCCATTGGGTGCTACGCTACTTGTTACATCTTATCTTCATTTAGATTGTAACTCTTTTGGGCTAGGACTGTCTTTTACTGTATGTCTGTTCAGCACCCAAGACAGTGACTGGGCCTTGATCCTCACTGAGGCCTCTTGCGTGATATTGTAATGTGTAAGGGAACTGTTGTCCCCTTACTAATATTCAGTGGGGGTGTTTTGGTTGGCTAGCTCCCAGTACTAAAAAAACGGGGAGAGGCCAATGCTCCAGGTCAGCCTGATTGACAGGGCGGGCAGGCTAATCAGGGAGTCAGGAGGCGAGGTGGGTCCTGTCCTCCGTGTGAGCTCGAATTGCCTGGGTCAGACAGAGTGGGGCCGAGCTAAGGAAAGAGCAGGGGCCCAAGCTGAGCTAGGGAACAGAGCTGTGCCAGCCAGAGGGGCTAGAAAAGCAGCCCAGGAAGCAGGTCAGAGCTGGGAGCAGAGTCATGGAAGCAGCCCAGGGAGCAGACCTGTGCTGGGAGCAGGGCTGCAGCCACAGAGACAGAGGGGCCAGAGAAGCAGCCCAGGGGGCTGGAGGCAGAGCAGCAGCATCAGTGCTGAGGCAGAGTGGAGCCAGAGCTAGAACAGTGAAGCAATCTGAAGCCGGGTGCAGTGAGCAACTTGGGCCAGCCAAAGAGGGACCCTGGGCAAAGGGCCCAGCACAGAAAGACACCCCCAGCCAAGGGTCCTTGCAGGCCAGACTGGGAGGGAGATCTTAACCCGACGGGGGACTGACACTGGGAAGAAGGGTCCCACCGCCCAAAGCCCAGAGGTGTGTGGCCACCACCAGAGCAAGTGTCCAACCCACAGCATCCCTGCAGCACAGCCAGGGCCTAGAAGGAGCCTGGGACCTACAAGGAACAGACTGAACTGCCCTGACGTTCCAGAGACACTGTTTGTAATGTTCCCTGCCACAGAGCGGGGTGATGTGTTTTCCTTTAACCTTTCCCATTTTTCCTTATTCTTTTTTAAAATTAATTGTTAATTAAACAACTTGTATTTGCTTTAAATTGTATGAAATGATCAGTGGGTCAGGGAGGTGCCCAGTGCAAAGAGAGTACCCCGGAGTGGGGACACCCTAGCCCCTGTCCTGGATGACCACAGCAGGGTTGGGGGTCAAGCCCCCCAGGAATCCTGGGCCCAGCCATGTCGGGGTTACGAGGACTTTGCCAGACAGGAGAGTGGAAGAGGAGTCCTCGAGGTCAGGGAGGCCTCTGGGTAAAGGAAGTGGGAGCGAGGACTCAGATCCTTCTGCTTGCCCATTTCACCGGGGTAGTGCAGAAGCCAGGAAAGTTCCCCACAATAGTGGGACCATTCCCCCACTTACAAATGCAAATACCGAGTCACTAGAATGTTACTGTATAAACGTCTACAGTGTTGTTGTAGCTGTGTCGGTCACAGGATATTACAGAGACAAGGTGGATGAGGTAAGTTTATTGGACCAGCTTCTGTTGGTGAGAGAGCTTGTCTCTATTACCTCACCCAAGTTGTCTCACTGTATAAATGCTTGTTCAAAATGTTATGCAAAAGTGCAAGAGAGCAGTCTAATGCGGCATGCTGCTTCCATGTGGATCGTTCCATAATACAAAGAGCAAATGCAAAATGTCCTAATCGGCAAAGTATCTGATGGATGAGAGAAGTAATCATTTCTGAAAATAAATTTAAGATTTTTTGAAGGTAAATGTAGATATAGAAAGAGCAACTTTCAGCTGAGACAAACTCCTAGCCTACCAGAGATCGTGGAGACAAGAGGAGCCAGAAATCAAAGATGTCAGGGAGTTTCCCTGATGTATCCATCAACACAAGGGAGTCAAAGATAAAAAGAGGAGATACTTGTAGCTCTGCGCTATTACATTAACTGCTACATAACAGCATACCCTACCACTAGATGGCTTCATTAACATTGTGCTCAGTTATTGACTCTAAATCAGGGGTGGGCAAACTTTTTGGCCTGAGGGCCACATCTAGGTATGGAAATTGTATGGCGGGCCATGAATGCTCACAAAATTAACAATTCAGAGATATTCAAATAAATTTTATTTAATAAAGATACATTTTAGTGGAAATAAACATAAAACCTTACTTACTATTATAAATAAACCACCATAACAACGTATTACAATAATTAAACCAAACTTACTCCCTTTCCACGCCCTTTCTCTGTAGCCTGGATTTGTCGGGCACTAGCTTCCAGTCATTGGAACTCATTGAAATTCACCAGCCCCCTGCTCTCAGAAATCTCCTCACACGTAAGTCCCAACAGCCCACAACTTTGAAAACTGCCACTGAGCACTCCCTGGCCAACCACTTTTTGTTTTATCCTCAACAATGGAAAATTAAAACTACTAAAACATCAGAGTCACCTAAGCCAACAAATAGCAGGCACATGGGCTTGCACGTTCCCAGGCTTTGATGGCACATGAGGTGCATTTGGGTTGTGCAGCTGGAGTAACATGCGTGCTCTCACGCCTGTCACACGGTCCTGAAATGCAGGAGCACTGGGAAAGCAGAGCAGGGCAAGCTCCCGACCCTGCTCCCCGGCTGGAAAGCTGGAGCGAGGCAAGCCCCCGACCCTGCTCCCCGGCTGGAGAGCCGGAGCAGGGCAAGCCCCGACCCCATTCCCCAGCCGCAGTGCCAGGCGGGCGCAGCAGGGCAAGCCCCCAACCCTGCTCCCAGGCGGGAGCACCAGGCGCAGCGGGGCAAGCCCCCGACCCTGCTCCCCAGCTGGAGAGCTGGAGCGAGGCGAGCCCCCGACCCTGCTCCCCGGCTGGAGAGCTGGAGCGAGGCAAGCCCCCGACCCCGCTCCCCAGCGGGAGCACCAGGTGGGTGGAACGGAGCAAGCCCCCGACCCTGCTCCCCAGCTGGAGAGCCGGAGTGGGACAAGCCCCCGACCCCGCTGCACGGTTGGAGTGGAGCAATGGAGCTCAAAGGCCGGATTAAAAAGTCTGACAGGCTGGACGTGGCCTGTAGTTTGCCCACCGCTGCTCTAAATGCTACCGTTTTGAGGGATAGATGGCAGGTCACTTCAGAGAATGTTTTTGGAAGATGAATCAGCAACAGCATCTCAGTGTTTAGGGAGACAGCACTGGGAGCTGTTCTGAATCTAGGCTGGGCTCCAATTCAAAGCCCAAATCAAAGACTCCTTTTGAATGATGGGTCTTGGCAGTTTGAGCTTTGTTTTGGTGGGTTAAGATGTTGTTACACGTATGGATGGAATTACAGCCCTAGAATTACGGGGCCCGGTATTAATTGTATCTTTATCATTGACCTTTTTCAGGAATCATCATAGAATCATAGAATAACAGGGTTGGAAGGACCTCAGGAGGCCATCTAGTCCAACCCCCTGCTCAAAACAGGACCAATCCCCAACTAAATCACCCCAGCCAAGGCTTTGTCAAGCCTGACCTTAAAAACCTCTAAGGAAGGAGATTCCACCACCTCCCTAGGTAACCCATTCCAGTGCTTCACCACCCTCCTAGTGAAAAAGTTTTTCCTAATATCCAACCTAAACCTCCTCCACTGCAACTTGAGACCATTACTCCTTGTTCTGTCATCTTGTACCACTGAGATCCATGCTCTTTGGAACCCCCCTTCAGGTAGTTGAAGGCTGCTATCAAATCCCCCCTCATTCTTCTCTTCTGGAGACTAAACAATCCCAGTTCTCTCAGCCTCTCCTCATAAGTCATGTGCTCCAGACCCCTAATCATTTTTGTTGCCCTCCGCTGGACTCTTTCCAATTTTTCCACATCCTTCTTGTAGTGTGGGGCCCAAAACTGGACACAGTATTCCAGATGAGGCCTCACCAATGTCGAATAGAGGGGAACGATCACGTTCCTCGATCTGCTGGCAATGCCCCTACTTATACAGCCCAAAATGCCGTTAGCCTTCTTGGCAACAAGGGCACACTGTTGACTCATATCCAGCTTCTCGTCCACTGTAACCCCTAGGCCCTTTTCTGCAGAACTGCTGCCTAGCCATTCAGTCCCTAGTCTGTAGCAGTGCATGGGATTCTTCCGTCCGAAGTGCAGGACTCTGCACTTGCCACTGTTGAATCTCATCAGATTTCTTTTGGCTCAATCCTCTAATTTGTCTAGGTCCCTCTGTATCCTATCCCTACCCTCCAGTGTATCTACCACTCCTCCCAGTTTAGTGTCATCTGCAAACTTGCTGAGGGTGCTGAATCTGTAGCTTGATTAATGGCTCACCAAACCAAATACTCAGCAAGGGTGCAGTGGCAAGCCAAGAAAGCAAAGAAAGAAGAAGTGGGACCGCTGAAGACTATAGCCGGAGAGGAGATTAAAGATAATCTAGGCATGGCGCAATATCTCAATAAATATTTTGCATCGGTGTTTAATGAGGCCAATGAAGGTATTAGGGATACTAGCACCGTTACAGAGGGGCATACAGGATGGGGGATTACCGCATCCGAGGTAGAAACAAAACTTGAACGCCTTAATGGGACTAAGTCGGGAGGACCGGACGATCTTCACCCGAGAATATTGAAGGAATTGGCACGGGAAATAGCAGGCCCATTAGCGATAATATTTAATGAATCTGTAAACTCGGGGGTGGTCCCGTTAGACTGGAGAATAGCCAACGTGGTTCCTATTTTCAAGAAAGGGGAAAAAAGTGATCCGGGTAACTACAGGCCTGTTAGTTTAACATCTGTAGTGTGCAAGGTGCTGGAGAAAATTCTGAAAGAGAAACTAGTTGAGGACCTAGAGGTTAATGGCAATTGCGATAAATTACAGCATGGTTTTACGAAGGGTAGATCGTGCCAAACGAATCTGATCTCCTTCTTTGAGAAAGTAACGGACTTATTAGATAAGGGAAATGCGGTGGACCTAATATACCTGGATTTCAGTAAAGCGTTTGATACTGTACCCCATGAGGAATTATTGGTTAAACTGGAAAACATGGGGATCGATATGAAAATCCAGAGGTGGATAAGGAATTGGTTAATGGGGAGAATGCAGCGGGTCGTATTAAAGGGTGAACTGTCGGGTTGGAGGGAGGTTACTAGTGGAGTGCCTCAAGGTTCGGTTTTGGGACCCATTTTATTTAATCTATTTATAACTGACCTCGGAACCGATTGCAAGAGTGGGCTGATAAAGTTTGCGGATGATACGAAGGTGGGAGGAGTTGCAAATTCGGAGGAGGATAGGGATATTCTGCAGGGAGACTTGAATGAGCTTGTGAATTGGAGTATCAGAAATAAGATGAAATTTAATAGTGAAAAGTGTAAGGTGATGCACTTGGGGATGACTAATAACAATTTTAGTTACAAGATGGGGACGCATTGGTTAGAAGTAACGGAAGAGGAGAAGGACCTAGGGGTCCTTGTAGACCGCAGGATGACTATGAGTCCACAATGTGACGTGGCGGTGAAAAAAGCCAATGCGGTCTTGGGATGTATTAGGCGAGGTATATCTAGTAGGGATAAGGAGGTCCTGCTTCCGTTGTATAAGGCGCTGGTGAGACCTCATTTGGAGTACTGTGTGCAGTTCTGGTCTCCCATGTTTAAAAAAGATGAACTCAAACTGGAACGGGTGCAGAGAAGGGCGACTAGGATGATCAGAGGAATGGAAAACCTGTCGTATGAAAAGAGATTAGAGGAGCTTGGGTTGTTTAGTCTGACAAAACGAAGGCTGAGGGGGGATATGATTGCTATCTTTAAATATATCAGAGGGATAAATACAAGGGAGGGAGAGGAATTATTCCAGCTTAGTACTAATGTGGACACGAGAACAAATGGATATAAACTGGCCGTGGGGAAGTTCAGGCTTGAAATTAGACGAAGGTTTCTGACCGTCAGAGGGGTGAAATATTGGAACGGCCTTCCGAGGGAAACGGTGGGGGCGACGGACCTGTCTGGTTTTAAGATTAAGTTAGATAAGTTTATGGAGGGAATGGTTTAATGGTAAAACATAGTAGCCAAGGAAAACCAAGCAATGGTACGTAAATAGCATAATGGCCAACAAGGGTCAGGCTAGAGACTCTTGCCTACATGCTCGGGGTATTACTGATCGCCATATTTGGGGTCGGGAAGGAATTTTCCTCCAGGGTAGATTGGCTGAGCCTCTGGAGGTTTTTCGCCTTCCTCCGCAGCATGGGGCAGGGATCACTAGCAGGAGGGTCTCTGCCGATTGAAGTCACTAAAACACAGGATTGGGGACTTCAACGGCAGAGTCCAGGGAAGGGTCTTGTGGCCTGCAGCATGCAGGGGGTCAGACCAGATGATCATAATGGTCCCTTCTGACCTTAAAGTCTATGAGTCTATAAAGATGCAGAATTTCTGCCACAGTATTCTAGAGAAAAGATCCAAGACACATTTTCATAAGGATGATAGGATCCATTGCAGTAATTACTTGCAAACTATACCTAGCAATGGCACTCTGAGGCTTCACTCCAATGAGAAGGATTTAGTGGGAATAAGGAATCGTTGCTGTGCGTGCCAGTTAGTGTGCTGAGTCCTCCGCTGAACCCCACCCCAATCCTGTGGCTGGGATCCCTCTATATATGCACATCACTACAGCCAGGACTCTGGTAGGCAAGCCAAGAGGAAACCTCTTTGGCTGAGCTCATTTTAGCTGCACATGTTTCTTATGTGCATCACATGGGTGATTATTCACTTTTCACAGCCACATTTCCAGCTGTGGGAATCACACAAAGTTTCACACAGGCCAAACCAGAGGCTTCATGCAGCTGTTTGTCATTTCATCACTGACTCTATTCTTTCCCCTCTTCAGAATATTTTCCCTCCCTCTTGGTACTCTTCATCCATACCTACTCACCCCCCTGTGTTATTTGCTACAATCCTGAACTCCCAACTACTATGGAATAAACACATTTTGGCATAACCTTGATGCAACAGTCCAGATGCTGGCTTTCATGCATCACCTCCTGACATGAGCCACAATCTCCAGATGCCAACAGGACAAAAATCATTTCTCCCCTAGCAGCTGTCTTCTGAAAATGGTAAATGGTAGTGACTTTCCATTTCTCTCTGGACAGTTGTATATTAATTATAACTACACTGAACTGTTTCCTCAGTAAATAAGAATATTCCATTTTTAAAAATATCCCCACAGTGTGAGTAAAGGTTAATACTTGAGAAGGAGAAAAACATGCCGGAGAAACACATTTCATTCTGATATTTGCGTAAGTGTCTGAAGAATAGTCTAATAATGCAGCAGTGAAAATTTTTACTGGACTTTATGGGAGTGAAAGCCTGTGAATCTCCCTAAGGTCAAGACAGGAGATGAGGTCTGCTAGCCACATCAAATCACAATTACTGTAGTACTAATTACAGCCCCATTGATCCCCACAACAAAAAACAAGTTGGTCACATGGTTTGAACAAATGAGATAGATTAGATTAGATTAGATAGAAGGGTATGGAGATGGATAGACAGACAGACAGGGCAATCATACCACCTCGTTGAAACTGTTGAGTGGGATAGCCACCTTCCATTCAGGCTAACTGAGGAACAATTAAATGCCCCCTTGATAGGTGAAAAAATGGAAAACTGCCACCAAAGGACTAGACCACATGCAAGCCTTAGCAGTAGCTGGGCCATACAGTTCAAGGGGTTTCCTGGGAGTTTGTTAATAATGCAGGAGCAGGGAATTAATTTGATTGCAGCTGTGTGTCTGTGTGACAGAGAGAGAAGAAGCAGAAACACCAGAGAAACTGACTGATAAGGAGCAAAAAGCCAAGGAGCCACCCAGAACAAGCACTGGTAGCATGGTCTTGAGAAAAGACCCTGAGAGAGAACTCTTTGGGTAGAGTGCTGGCTGAAAAGAGGGTTGGAACTGTGAGCAAAGAAACCTTCTCCTTTTGTTTGATTCCCCCTTTGTTCAGGACTTTTGTACATTCTTTGTAAATAACCAGGATTGCATTGAAGAAATATCTGGCTCCATCATCCATTTCTCCTCCTTATGGAAACAACCTGCAAGACCCTGAATACTGGCTAATTACTCAGGCCAAAAGGGTAACAATATTTACAGAATAAAGGACTGTGGACTTTATCCAAGGTATATCTAGCTAGCAGTTTGATTGCAACTCCCTTTTCTATCAGCTTCCCAAGTCTCCTCTCTCCAGAACCCAGTATGTACAATATGCTATTGCCTCCTTACCTGCACATATAAAGAAACTCAGGCACATCACTTCAGACACCTCCAATGGCCCCCATTCATTTCAGGATCTACTTGAGAACTACTGTCTTTGGGCCCAATCCAATGCCCATTGAAGCTTTCAACATTGTAGAATTATAATGTAGAAAAGCCAGAAGTGTCCATAAATATTTCTGTTCTATATATTTTTGTGGGGGAGAGGGGAGACAGATGATATAGTCTCATCACATGGTGACAATAACACTCTTTCTATTCTCCTAATATCTCTGGATGATGTTAAACAGAAGTTACTAAATTAGACATTTTTAAATCAAAAGGTCCAGATAACTTGCACCCAAGAGTTTCAAAAGAGCTGGCTGAGGAGTTTGCTGGATTGTTACTGTTGATTTTCAATAAATCTTGGTGCACTGGGGAAGTTCCCAAAGACTGGAAGAAAGCTGATGTGCCAATCTTTTAAAAGGAAAACAGGATGATCCAGGTAATTATAGGCCTATCAGCCTAATGCTGGTCCCAGGCAAGATAATGGAGCTGCTGATACAGAACTCAGTTAATAAAGGTGTAAAAGAGGGTAATGTAATTAATGCAAATCAACATGTTTTTATGGAAAATAGATCTTGTCAAGCTAATTTGAAATCTTTTTGTGATGAAATTACAAGTTTGGTTGATGAAGGTAATGTGTTGATGTAATATACTTGGACCTCTATAAAGCATTTGATTTGGTACCACATGAGATTTTGATTAAAAAACTAGAACAATATAAAATTAACATGACACACATTAAATGAATTAAAAAATGGTAAACTGATAGGTCCCAAAATGTAATTGTAAATGTGGAATCGCCATGGAGAGGGTGTGTTTCTATCTCCTCCTTTGCATCCCTCAACTTTCACAGTCCATCACAACTCAGCCCCTGTCTTGGACAGACCATCACCTCATTAAGGCAGTGGTCAGATCTTCCAGTGCCCAGGGAACAAAAAAAAGACCCATGATCCTGATTTGTTCACAAAGACTCGTACTCTGTACCAGAGTGGCCATCTCCTGAGCACCACCCTTGTGACCAGAGGAGGTTTTGTAGTATCCTGCCTCTGTTTCCCCTCTTCAAGACCCCTTAAAAATTCCACACAGTCTTTCTCGTGCCGAACAGTACTCCCTCACAATTCTGGTTTAACAACAGAAACAGTTCAAAACAATCCTCAGGGTCCCAAAATAAATTCCATCACCACAAAACAAAAGTTCATGCTCAACTCTGGTTCTTCTACCACACACAGAGCTCTTCTTCTGTCCCAGTCTATTCCTCATGAAGCTGCCACTCCAAGCCCTTTCTAGCTAGAGTTCAGCCTTCTAGCTAGAGTTCAGGTTTCCTTCTCCTGTCAGCCTCTCCGGCACCCTCTCATGTCCTAAGATCCCCTGCTAACAAGCTCTCCCTTCCTCAGGGCTCTTCAATTATGTACACACCAAAACAAGCTCACAGGTCCTTCAGTCCAGGTTTTTTTCAGTTCTTTCTCCCAAAACAGCAAACCAAAAACTGAAAACATAATATAGCCATTACCCAGCTGGACCTTAAGCTCTGTCTTCAGGGATCTCTCTGTCAAACCTTACTGCCAGATTTCCTCTCCCTGACAATCTCAGCAGCCCTCTCTCACTCTCACTTTTAAAAATAAAACAAAACAAAACCTGCTTCCTGCTGCTCTTATAGTGGAATCACTTTATCCAACCCCGGGGTGTCTCTTTAGCAATCAGGGTTGGTAACCTAGGCTTAAGAGGCAAGGCACCCTGTTACAGACTCTAACGAATTCCAAAACCTGCTAATGGACAATACCCCACCTGCAAGACAAAGAGTGGAGGACTGGGGACTCACGATAAGCTAGCTTTATCTGTTGACACACTGGCCCCCAAACAGCTGCTCTCTCCCCATTGTCCACAGAGATCTCCTTGGTTTTCTGACACACTGTGATGGATGAAGATTGTAGTGCAAAAATTCAAAAGCCAATGACAGACTACAAAGGTTTATACAGACAGGTTGAAGCATAATGAATTCCTTCCAAGCCTAAGCTGAGGGTAAATTACAGTCCAAGAGAACCTTCACATGAGCCTCCACTGAAGCTTACAAGTCCATCCCCAAGGAGCTATCCAGCGTAGTAAACCACTTCTTCAATCTAGAGTGCCTACAACATGCAGCAGAACCAAACACTGTGAAAAGCTATCATCCTACTGTGCTGAAAAGACCATGTACAATAAGGAAGCCTTCTCCAGCAGCCTGAATCCATTCCATCTGCACCTACCAACAACAGCCCACTTGCATTCCCATAGTTCAGTGCATTTACTCATCAAGAAGTTCTGTACACCATAAAGGAGACTCAACCCAAAATTGGGGCACCTGCCCTATGCCCTTCCTGGCTTGTGAAAGAGAGTCCTGAACAACTGGTGCTGCTTCTGATCAAAGCAGCCAGTGCCTCATTCAAGGAAGGACTCTTCCCTTCCTCCCTCAAAACATGCATAAGCCTGACCAATACTGAAGAAACCCACCCTGGATACATTGGTGCTAGCCAACTGCCACCTAGTACTGAACCTCCCATTCCCATCCCATCTCCTAGAACTGGAAGGGACCTTGAAAGGTCATCGAGTCCAGCCCCCTGCCTTCACTAGCAGGAACAAGTACTGATTTTGCCCCAGATCCCCAAGTGGCCCCCTCAAGGATTGAACTCACAACCCTGGGTTTAGAAGGCCAATGCTCAAACCACTGAGCTATCCCTCCTAAGCAAGTTCGTAAAACAAGCTAGCCAAAGGCCAACTACAAGCTCATCTAATAGTCTAGACCCAGCACAATGTGTATTCAGGCTAGGACATGAAAATGGAACAACTTTAGTGGCACTGATGGATGATCTTCTCCTGTGAACAGATAGAACAGACATCCATTCTCATCCTCCTGGAGCTCTGTGCAGCATTCAACACTGTCGACAATCAGATACTGCTCTCTCATCTGAGAGAGAGACGACCGGGTCCAGGGTATGTTTAAATCTTTCCTGGAAGGAAAGTAACAAAGGAAAACTGCACCTGCACCATTAGAATTGTCCCTTGAGCACTCCCAGAAGCATCAATTCCCTCTCTGGTCCTATTCATTTGCATGCAGTCTCTAAATGAACATTTACATGCAGTCACTAAATGAACAGGTCAGATGACATGGGCTCAAATGCCAGCAATATGCAGATGGCATACAGCTCTAACTATCCTTTACCACGTGTCCACATAGCACAGTGCTTGGCTGAGATTAGCTCATGGATGAAGAACAGATGGCTGGAGCTGAACCCAAGCAAGACAAATGTGAAAATGATGTGCAGAGGAAAGTATTTTGAAGAGTTTCCAGCCATGGTGCAGTCTCCTTTGGTTGCAGATTCACACCTAGAGTGAGTCAGTTCAGTCCATGATCTAGAAGTACTGGATTCCTTAGTGATACTAAGCTCTCACATAGCAGCATTCACACATAGTGCTTTCTGTCATTTGGCAGATGATGACATAGCCACGGTCATTCACACCTTCATCACCTCTTGGTTGGATTACAGCAATGCTATTAAACTCAGGCATGACGTTTTCAGTGCTTAGGAAACTGCAACTAGTTCAGAATGCTGCAGTGCATCTCCTCAGCAACACAGGCTACCACGAGTGCATCAAACATGTCCTCTGCTCCCTACAGCAGCTTCACATAGAAATCAAAGCAAGTTCAAGGTCTTAGGTCTTATCTTCAAAGTGCTCCATGGCCTGGACCCAGGTTATCTAAAATATAGAATCACAGAATCATAGGACTGGAAGGGATCTTGAGAGGTCATCTGGTCCAGTCCCCTGCACTCAAGGCAGGACTAAGTATTATCTAGACCATCCATGACAAGTGTTTGTCCAACCTGCTCTTAAAAATCCCCAATGATGGAGATTCCACAACCTCCCTAGGCAATTTATTCCAGTGCTTAACCACCCTCACAGTTAGGAAGTTTTTCCTAATGTCCAACCTAAACCGCCCTTGCTGCAAGTTAAGTCCATTCCTTCTTGTCCTATCCTCAGAGGTTAAGAAGAACAATTTTCCTCCCTCCTCGTAACAACCTTTTATATACTTGAAAACTGTTATGCCCCCTCTCAGTCTTCTCTTTTCCAGACTAAACAAACCCAATTTTTTCAATCTTAGCTCATAGGTCATGTTTTCTAGACCTTTAATCATTTTTGTTGCTCTTCTCTGGACTTTCTCCAATTTGTCCACATCTTTCCTGAAATGTGGCACCCAGAACTGGACACAGTACTCCAGTTGAGGCCTAATCAGCGCAGAGTAGAGCAGAAGAATTACTTCTCGTGTCTTGCTTACAATACTCCTGCTGATTAGATCCCAGAATTATGTTTGCTTTTTTTGCAACAGCATTACACTGTTGACTCATAATTAGCTTGTGATCCACTATGACCCCCAGATCCCTTTCCACAGTACTCCTTCCTAGGCAGTCATTTCCCATTTTGTATGTGTGCAACTGATTGTTCCTTCCTGAGTGGAGTATTTTGCATTTGTCCTTACTGAATTTCATCCTATTTACGTCAGACCATTTCTCCAGTTTGTCCAGATCATTTTGAATTTTAATCCTATCCTCCAAAGCACTTGCAACCCCTCGCAGCTTGGTATCGTCCACAGACTTTATAAGTGTACTCTCTATGCCATTATCTAAATCATTGATGAAGATATTGAACAGAACTGGACCCAGAACCGATCCCTGCGGGACCCCACTCATTATGCCCTTCCAGCATGACTGTGAACCACTGATTACTCTCTGGGAATGATTTTCCAACCAGTTATGCACCCACTTTATAGTAGCTCCATCTAGGTTGTATTTCCCTAGTTTGTTTTTGAAAAGGTCATGAGAGACAGTATCAAAAGCCTTACTTAAAGTCAAGATATACCACATCTACTGCTTCCCCGCATCCACAAGGCTTGTTACCCTGTCAAAGAAAGCTGTCAGGTTGGTTTTACACAATTTGTTCTTGAGAAATCCATGCTGACTGTTATTTATCACCTTATTATTTTCTAGGTGTTTGCAAATTGATTGCTTAATTATTTGCTCCATTATCTTTCTGGTTCAGAAGTTAAGCTGACAATAAACTGTAATTTCCCGGGTTGTCCTTATTTCCCTTTTTATCAACTAACGCGCCAGGATGAAGACCATACTAGACAGCTATGTTCCTTTGGCACAATGGAACTCTCATCAATAAGAGTAAAGCTCATCTGTGTGAGAAACAGAACTTCCTCCAAGGGAAATCCAAAACTGTGGAAAGAACTCCCACAGAAACTAAGGACCATCTCAAACCTCATCACCTTCTGCTCCAATTGCAAGACACATTTGTTTGACTTTGTCTTCTCTAACACATATATAGCAATATGTACATTTAAAAACCAAAACCCCTACCAAAACAAAACACTCTGTGCACATGCTTATCCCTCTGGGGAGAGGATAAGAGACCAAACAACACATGACCAATGTGTAGTCATGTTGTCTAATGCACTACAGGAAGGTCCTGAGATACTACAGCAATAAGTGCTGTATAGTAACCTATACAGAATAGAACTATCAGCATTCAAGTGACTTTTCCCTGTGTCATCATCACAAAGTCTGTGGGTTCCAACCTGAGTTAAACTGGAGTCCAGGTTTTAACCTATGTCCCTAGCAAGGCAAGCTAGCCCAGGATTAAAGCCTCTCCAATACGAAGTAGGAGATTTTTCTAGGTACATCTGCACAGCAAAAAAAAAAAAAAAAAAACCCTGGCAGCGAGTCTCAGTGCACAGGTCAACCAACTCAGGCTTGTGGGGCTCATGCTATAGGGTGTGAGACCCAGTGAGGTGGAGGTTCTCAGAGCCTAGCCTCCACACCAAGCCCAAACATCTACATGGCTATTTTGCGCCCACAGCCTTTGCCCCATGAGCCAAGAGTCAGTTGATTGAGTCTCTGAGACACGCTGCCACATTTCTTTGTTTGGATTTTTTTTTGTACCCTATGAGTGGATGGTGATGGGGTGGGAGAGGAAGGTTGGCTTAAACTCAGGCAAGAGCTTCGTTACCCATGCAGTGAAGACATACCCTAAGTCTCCCCACTGCTGTTCTGAGAGACTTCTCCTCTGCAGATCTCTGGGAGCAGACTCTGTATCTCTCTGCCTCATTACATTACCAGTACCGTCTGAGCTTTGCCTAGTCACACTGCTCTCCTACGCCGGTATTCATTATGGAAGTTTGTAAAACATTTGGGGATACTATATGTATGAAAGATGCTATGCAAAGTGCCATATAGTACATGTGATTTTATCATTCCCTAGGTCTTCTACAAATTAACATCAGCAATTTCTGCTTGCAACTGAGGGAAAAAAGCTGTTTGCCATTTTCCATCTTGAGTAAATGAACCTTATATAAAAATAATTCCTTGCTGGTGGTTTAAGCTGAGAACAAAGTGGTAAATGATTTAGTTCATTTCAGAAACACATATTAAAAGACCTTCCAATAAACTACTCCTCTTTTCTTTGATTCAGAGAATAGTGCCAATTAATGCTGCATCAGTGGCCAATATTCCAAGAACCTGGAACACAACAGAACAGCTGGTTTGTTACCTGCCTTGCAAAACCATAAGACATATTCTCCTGAGATAATCAGCCCCATTAGTTCAGTTGGAAAGAATTTTTGGTCAAGTGAACAGTGCAGCAGGTAACAAAGGCGACTTTCAGAAAAGATTACAAGAGAAGACAGGAAACCCTTTGATTAAAAAGCTGTTTGAAATGTTATCAATACCTTTATCACCTGTCGAAGGTCAAGAAAACCATTTCTAATCACTCAGGCCTTGCTTTCTCAAAGGGAATTCTCTACCCAACATACAAAGTGAACCTGTTGAACAAATCAGGTCTGTAAGAAGTACATGTAACAATGCTTCTCGAGCCCCTAGCCCCAAACTGCCCACCTGTTTTTAAAATGAACACAGATATTCCATGTGACTGCCAAGTTGTCAGCAGTGAGCAACTCAGGCGAGGTAGTCTTCTGCTGTGTGATGTGAAAAACTAATTTAAAAAAGCAGAACAGGAATAATATAAGCCTTATTAACCATTTCAGGTATCATCTGGATGGACAAAACGTAAAGAATTAAAGGCTTTTAATGCTTCTTTACATTTACTTTCTGCTTTTAGAAATACCACAAATCCCATGTAAATTGGGTGAGGATTGGAACATCCCAACAGACCTTTTGTTAGACAAATCTAACAATAATAAAACATGAAAAGCAGTGATAGGATTGCAGTGTGTCAGCTTTGTGCCTCTGTTGGTTTGCATAGCTGGAGACATATATGTTTAGCTGATTAAAAATATCCAATTTTCTGAGGAACATAGCCCTAACTCAAAGACTGATTTTTACATAATTTCTATGACATTAAAATAAGGCAAGGTTAATTGTGACAGTCGAAGATTTCAGACCAATCTCTTGTTTATTCCTACATTACAGATTTAACATACACCCCAGCATGGAACTGTATGACAAAATCACATCAACAGAAATTAAGAGTGAGCATCAGAACTGTGTTGAGAAAGGTACAGATTCTGTACTTCCTCTATGACTATGTCAGGAACTTTCTCAACATGCAGAGATTTTGGCCACATGGAATTACCCTGATTCACAGCACCTGAGAAGATGGTATTTTATAAACTAAATCTATAAGGCCAACTCACAGCCAAACCAGGGCTGCTCGCTCAGGTGCTGTGACAACTCAGCCCTCAGGCATGCAGCAGCAACCTATCACCGAGCAGAGCCTGGGTCAGATGACCCCAGCCTCATGTATTTCCACAACCCCAGCAGAGGTGCAGATCAGTCTGAGGAACAGTTCTATCCAATTAGGAACCTTCTGCTGCCTTGCAGTACACCAGCCTTGCCCCAGTATTGTCCTTGCCCTACACTAGCCTCGCTCCAGCCTCCTCACTGACCAGCTCCTGCCTGGCCTCTGCCTCCTGATCCTCCCACCCCAAACCCTTGGACTCTGACTGACTGGTTTCAAACTGTGTCACTTATTTGGACACTGGCTCTGGTATTGGCTTGGCTTGGCTTGGCTTTGGACTCTGTCTTGCCTACACTGGGACTCTGGCTATTGTTCTGATTCTGGTTTGGCTACAGACTCTCATCTAGGTTTTGACTCTGTCCTGTCCCCAATCTCGATTCCAGGACCATCCTTGGCCCAGGTTTCACCCTACGACTAGCGGTGACCCCTCATACTCCAACCATTAGGCCTGATTATCAGAGGCAGTGCCTGATAAAATCAACTTAAAGAAAATTGGCCAGAAAAACTGGAAACAACAATGAAAGATCTGCATGTCACACATACTGATTCCCCACCTGGAAACATGCTGCTAGAAATAACACAAATGTCATTAATCCTATACTGGCCGACAAAGTAGAATATGGGTGTTTTGGGGCAATATTTTATAGATAATGGAAGAAGTTGGAAATTATTGAAAGTACCCCTGAAAATGGAGCTTTTTAACAGGGTGTGATCCTGGCAGACCAGGTGCCAGCTCATGCCAACAGCCCCATGTCTCAACTGAACACTTACAAATACATAGCTGGAACCTGTTTGACTCAGCTGTGTGTTCAGTATTGTTAATACAGTATTAGAATTAGAAGAATGTGTTGAGTGTTTAGACTTTATTGAATGCTTGTGAGTTGCTGGCTGCATTAATCTCACTTATAACATCTGTATGCCATATTGTAAAGTAATATTGGAGCAGTTGTATTGTGAATCCCTGTGACTATGGAAGGTCACGGCTACCCTAGAGTTTACAGCAATGCAGCTGCACCGCTGAAAGCTCTCTAATGTAGCTGCCATAAGCTGATGGAAGGAGCTCTCCCGTTGACTTAACTACTCCAGCCCTCACAAGCATCAGACACTATGTCAGCAGGAAAAGCTTTCCCACCGACATAGTACTGTCTACACCAGTGCTTAGGTTGGTGTAACTCATGTCACTCGGGGGTGATTTATTCACTTCTCTGAGTGACACAAGTGACACCGACATAAACTGTAGTGTAGACACAACGTCTCTCTCCTGTCTGCTGATTTAGGCTAATTAGTGAGAATTAATTCTGTTCGGTCTCCAACAGAAAGTGGCACACCCTGCCAAAGGAAAGGTCCCTCGATACCAGACAGACTGTTGTGGGACTTTGCAACTGCAATTTCTCTACATACTATCAACAAGAGGACAAAAGACTTTTATTGTCATTCTATGCTCCTCGCTGTGAAGATGAGTCTTGTAAGTGGACTCCCCCAATCAACTGAGAGCACATGGAAGCAGGGGGTTAAAACCCCTACCAAGAAAAAACTGGTTATCTCTCTTCTGCTTTAATTCTGAGGGGGGACAAGGTGTTTCTAGGCATACGGGAGGTATCCCCAGCTGTTTAGCCTGGGTTAGCCTTAAAGGACATACAGAGCTTGCTGATTATAGAAGCTTCTATTACCTTTTGAACATTGTAACTCATTTGTGCATCTATGTTTACTGGCTTTAACCTTTAAATAACTCTTTAGATTCCTTTTTCTATTTAATAAATCTTTAGAAAGTTTATTATAGGATTGATTACAAATATTGTCTTTGAGTGAGACCTAAAGTGCAATTGACTGGTCCTTTAGGAGTAGGCGTAACCTGAATATTGCAGTGAATCTTGGTGTAAGAGACCATCTATTGTACTTGTGTACCACTTAGCAGGTAAGCTCTCTGGACCAAAGATCACACTACAGGACCAAATAGCTCACTGTAAAAAATGTACTCCTTATTTCCAGGCTGAATTTGTCTACCACTTAGAGTTGGCATAACATGTAGCTTGTTTGATCACAAATTTTCTTATAAAATCTGGTGATGGACTAGGAATTGAAAACCCACTCAATGCATCGTCATTTTTGTCACAAGATAACAATGGAGTTAAAGCAATGCATATTATTGAACCATACCTTCGGGGTAGAAGAAAGAATGGTGTTCTACCATAACCCACAACTGTAGCAAATTAATTATTCTTTCTTGACCACCCCATCTGCTAACCATACCCAACTGCATTACAACATGCTTCTCTTCATGTGTAGTTTATTTCATGCATGGTATATTTTAATCTGAGAATCATCAAAACAATTATTTCAGTTTTGTTCAGACTTCATTTCAAATATGTAACCTCAGGGTTGTGACAATCCAGAAAAGCGCTAGTGGTATAGTAAGCAAAATTTCTCTTAGAACTTATGTGCAGTGTTAAGCCATGGTGCACTGGCAACCTAAACTCTAGAAGTAACTAATATGGTTTTAAATACCTGACTACTTTTTAAATTGACTGCTTGTGACATACCGGTGGAGCTGAACAAATAGCTTGGCTCAAGCACTAAATATCAGATATTAAAACTTAGAAGTGAGCTATTCTAGAGGTGGGAGTCTGAAATATGGAGACTGTAATAGAAATAGAGGGCCCGGTATAAAAGGCCTAATGCCTGAAGTAAAGTCAGGCCCTGCTGCTATGAAGCAAAGTTAGCAAGAGTCAGGCTATGAGCAAAAATCCGGCTCTATTACAAACATGACTACTTGCAATTTCACAGAACCTGGCAGAAACAGGGCTGTCTTGCAAAAACACAAGTACTTCTAAGCATTAAGTATTCACGTAAACACATTCCAGAAGGTTAGTTCCAGAACACCCCAATACCAAGTATGGTATAAGCACACTCCCCCAAGATAATATAGGACACATTGACCCCTCCTAAAGATAAGGTCAGGATGACAGGGTAATGGATAGAGACATTTTGATTGAAACAACAGGTATAAGGTAAAGGGTGGCAACTAATCACATCAGAGGGTCAGTATGTAACTTGTTTGTATCAGTGTATAAAAGAGAGGTCACACAGGAGGTGTCTGTCCAAGCAAGGGGGCAACAGAAAGTCTCACTGTTCATTTTGCTGAGTTCATTGTAATGAGCATACATGTGTTAGTGTACCTGTAGCACATATAGGATGCTAGACCCGTGCTTCGTTGACAATAAACCTGGTCGAGTGCATTTAACACTGAACTGAGTCTGTGGTCTTCTTGGGCAGTCTGATCGAGGTCTGCTGAGTCAGCTATCTGTGCAGCGCTGGTACAGCACACAGAGAGAACACACACACACAGCAAACAACCGACAACAGAGAGAAACTTACTAAAAGACCTCACTGAGTTTCTCATGTGTGTAACTTTCCACTGACTTATCTGAGTAGTTCTGTTCTAAAATCATGTGTGCATAAATTAAGAGGCATAACTATTATTAACAGGAATTTGTTGATTACCAACAGTGTGTTCAGCATAACACAACATGAAGTAAAACATGGTCCCTGTCCAAAGGGGCATACCATCTATAATACACTAATAATACAGCAGATGATTAGGAACTGGAAGGTCCAATCTGACAGTAGTGTGGTTAACTTCTTACTTTTAATGATATTTCATATTTAACTGATGGATTAGCATTGGACTGTTCTGTGGAAAAGCAGCGTGTGACTTTTCTGTTCTTCACACAAGATTTATCAATACCTACAAATATGGCATTGGGTCATTTCTTTTCCCACCATACTTAACTAATGGGATGTAAGATTATGCTAAATGCAAATGATGCAACTTAGTTGTTACTCATGCTTATATAATGAATTTATTGACAAAACGGATAAAAACAGAAACCATGAAAAAATGTATAGGAAAAATTCCAGAGGACTCCCATAAGACTGGAAGAATAGAATTGTTCAGGATTAACACAAAATACTATTATAAACACAAAGTACATTCTTTCTTGATTCACAATCCTTATATAACTTTTAAAAACCAGGAGTATTTGTGGCACCTTAGAGACTAACAAATTTATTAGAGCATAAGCTTTCGTGGACTACAGCCCACTTCTTCGGATGCATACAGAGTGGAATAAATATTGAGGAGATATATATACACACATACAGAGAGCATAACTCTGAAACCTTTTAAAAACCAGTGAGACATATCAGAGCTGAACAAATGTTAGCATTGTACTGGCAAAAACATCGCTCCTCCAGTGGTGCAAAGGGCCCCAAAGCTGGCTTAACCATCTAGCTGAAGATTTCCTTGGTATGGAGAAATCCGTGGGTGGTGTAGCGTTGGCATAGGCTGCTCTGTGATACCCCCCTCCTCAGGTGTAGGGGGCATGTCAGATACATGGTGGGTAAAGGGAGTGTAGATGAAACAGTCTCCAGCCAATGTATTTAGCTCCTTGGGACCACGGCCCCTCAGATAAGATGCATCAGTGCAAGTTACTTTTTGCACTGGCACAACACATTCTTGCACCAATGCAGCTGCATTCATGTAGCTACACTGGTGCAAAACTCTCCAGTGCAGACAGCCCTTGTACTTAAGAGGAAGGATGTCTTTGTTAAATATTCAACTGAAGTACAAAAAGAACTTACAACACACATTACCTGAGACCCACCTCCCCAAGACTTTCTCCAGCAAAAGCAGGCCATTTTTTGTACATCAGAAGCAAAAAATAAAAAGGGATGAAAAACATTTGGCCAGACTGTTCAGTGCGATCTGCACCAGACATAGCATGAGATAGAGCAGCCTAGGTTAAACCGTTTTAATGTACGGTACCACATACCAGTTATCTACCTATCTAATGTTCTTAGACGGCCCCATCATCTATCTGAGCTGAGTACCTCACAATCTTGGATGTATTTATTCTCAGAACACTCCTGTGAGGTAGAGAATTACTCATATACCCATTTTATAGATGGAAACTGAGGCACAGAGAAGCTAAGTGACTTGCCCAAGGTCACAGAGAAAGTTTGTGGCATAGCAGAAATGTGAACCCATGTCTCTCAAGTCCTAAAATAATGGTCTAACTACTGGACAATCCAGCTTCTCACTAAGGAATGGCAAAGCAGAGTTCTGCCTCACAGCAGTGGAAATCTCAACTAATTCCAGTCAGCCTGGCACAAAGGGATAGGATTCTAAGGCCTGGTCTACACTAGGCGTTTATGTCGAAGTTAGCGCCGTTACATCGAATTAACCCTGCACCCGTCCACACCGCGAAGGTATTTAGTTCGACATAGAGGTCTCTTTAATTCGACTTCTGTACTCCTCCCCGACGAGGGGAGTAGCGCTAAATTCGACATGGCCATGTCGAATTAGGCTAGGTGTGGATGGAAATCGACGCTAATAGCTCCAGGAGCTATCCCACAGTGCACCACTCTGTTGACGCTCTGGACAGCAGTAAGAGCTCGGATGTTCTGAACTGCCACACAGGAAAAGCCCCGGGAAAATTTGAATTTGAATTCCTTTTCCTGTCTGGCCAGTTTGAATCTCATTTCCTGTCTGGACATCGTGGCGAGCTCAGCAGCACTGGCAACGATGCAGAGCTCTCCAGCACTGATGGCAGTGCAATCTCAGAATAGAAAGAGGGCCCCAGCATGGACTGATCGGGAAGTCTTGGATCTCATCGCTGTGTGGGGCGATGAGTCCGTGCTTTCCGAGCTGCGATCCAAAAGACGGAATGCAAAGATCTATGAGAAGATCTCTAAAGACATGGCAGAGAGAGGATACAGCCGGGATGTAACGCAGTGCCGCGTGAAAATCAAGGAGCTGAGGCAAGGCTACCAGAAGACCAAAGAGGCAAACGGACGCTCCGGATCCCATCCCCAGACATCCCGTTTCTACGAGGCACTGCATTCCATCCTCGGTGCGGCCGCCACCACTACCCCACCACTGACTGTGGACTCTGAGGATGGGATAGTGTCCACGGCCGGATCCTCGGACATGTTAGCGGACGGGGAAGATGAGGAAGGAGATGAGGAGGACGAGGCAGTCGACAGCGCTCACAACGCTGATTTCCCCGACAGCCAGGATCTCTTCATCACCCTTACAGAGATCCCCTACCAACCCTCCCCAGCCGTTACCCCGGACACAGAATCTGGTGAAGGATCATCCAGTAAGTGTTGTAAACATCTAAACATTTATTTGTAACAGAACATGATTATTAACAATTTAAAAAATGGGTTTCTCATGATTAGTTTGATTAACTTAACGGTTCAGTCATGGGCAGTGCAACTATTTGAAAAAAATCTGCAGGTAATTTGAAATCCGCTGCATTAGGTTCTTGGGGAGAGCGGCCTTATTGGGTCCTCCGTAGTAGGACACGTTGCCGCGCCACGAGACTAGCAAGTACTCCGGAATCATTGCTTGGCACAGCATGGCGGCATACGGCCCTGGTCTTTGAAGGCTTTCCCGGAGCATTCTCTGTCTGTCGCTCTCAGAGATCCTCATGAGGGTGATGTCGCTCATGATGACCTGCTTTGAATGAGGTAGGGGAATGTTAGTGTTGGGACTGCTTTACCGTTCCTTTACAGAACTGTAACCGCTGGTTTGCAGCCACGCGGTGGAGGCGGGAGAGGGTCAGCCGAAAGGGATCGTTCCCGGGGACAGCCGCGAGGGTGTGGGACAGGAGCAGACTTCCTGCTTGCCGGATTGCTGGCAGCAGGGACCGACATTGATTTCAATGTGAAATGAGGCCATTGCTAATATTAAAGTTTTAAGCTGCCACGAATCTACGGCTTACCATGTCTGCGTGCAAGAGCAATTCCGTTGTCCTGACACGGTTCTCAAAAGTGCTCTGCAAAACCCCAGACACTGAATGCGAAGGCCGAGAATTCGACCTTGTGCTGAGTGCGCATGTGATAGGTGCTGTGCATGGTCCTGTTCACAGAGAAAGACTATGTTCTTTGTTCACAACTACATTTATCTTTCTGAGGAATTCACTCCCTTTTTCCCATTCCCACAGCCCCATCTGTGACTGTCTCACAACCTAGCCTGTCATCACACTCCCAGAGGCTAGGGAGGATTAGGCATAAGAAGAAGAGGACACGGGAGGACATGTTCTCAGAGCTTATAGCCTGCTCCCGAGCCCAGGCAGCACAGCAGACCCAGTGGCGGGAGAACTTGTCCCAAATGCACCAAGCCAACATGGATCGGGAGGAGAGGTGGCGTCAGGAAGACCAGCAGGCGACTCAAACCCTGCTTGGACTACTGAGGGAGCAAACGGACACGCTCCGGCGCCTTGTGGATGTTCTGCAGGAACGGAGGCAGGAGGACAGAGCCCCGCTGCAGTCCATCTCTAACCGCCCTCCCCCGCCACCAAGTCCCATACTCCCTTCACCCAAAGTGCACAGAAGGAGAGGCGGCAGAGTCCCTGCTAACTCTCACTCCACCCCTGCAGAGAGCTCGAGCAGCAGAAGGCTCTCATTCCCCAAAGTTTGACAAGTTCTTTCCTTCCCGCCTGACACAAGCCCCCGTCCAAGTTTCACTTCCCAGTCCCATGTGTAGTTGATAATAAAAAATATGTTTCTGTTAACTACTGTTTCCATCATGTTCTTTTGGAGGAGGGGGGGAAAGGGGGTTGGTAATTGGACAGGACAGTCACCTTTGGCAGGGTACATAGTCGGGGGCAGGCACAGCAGCAGGGCACATACATAGTGCAGTGATGCAGTGACTACTTACCCTGGTTAGTCTGGGAGGTTCTTTTCATGTTATGTGGTGGGGGGTGGGTTGCTCTGTGACTTTGTGTCAGGGGAGGGCAGTTAGAGATCTTAAGCGGCGGTCCTTAGGCAGGATCACAGAGCCACACAGCAGGGGATCTGTAACCGTCCCACCCCTGCCACAAACTCACATAGACCCCCCATACACACAGTCCGTATCAGGAGGGGTGACAGGCTCCGTTGAAAGAACCATCCCACCGCAGCGGAGCCTGTCAGTCCTTGAGTTTAGAAGCTGCATTCGCGCGACTACACTACACCCGCTCCGCACCACAGTCTGCGTCCCAGTTTTAAAAAATTCCCGCGAAAACAGTATTAAAGAAAACGGTGTGCTTTAACAAAGTAGAACTATTTTTATTTTGAAACGTGTGTTGGAAGTGGGGTGAAGGCTTCTCTGTACACAAAATTAGAAAGTCACAGGTTACCCTGCTCACTCAGGAACTTTGCTTTCAAAGCCTCCCGGATGCACAGCGCTTCCCGCTGGTCTCTTCTAATCGCCCGGCTGTCTGGCTGTGAGTAATCAGCAGCCAGGCTAATTTCCTCAACCTCCCACCCCGCCATAAAGGTCTCCCCCTTGCTCTCACAGAGATTGTGGAGCACACAGCAAGCTGCTATAACAATGGGGATATTGGTTTCGCTGAGATCACAGCGAGTCAGCAAGCTTCTCCATCTCCCCTTGAGACGGCCAAAAGCACACTCCACCACCATTCTGCACTTGCTCAGCCGGTAGTTGAAGAGTTCTTTTTCAGTGTCCAGGGCACCTGTATAGGGCTTCATGAGCCAGGGCATTAGCGGGTAGGCTGGGTCCCCGAGGATGACTATAGGCATCTCCACATCCCCAACAGTTATTTTGTGGTCCGGGAAGTAAATACCTTGCTGCAGCCGTCTAAACAGACCAGAGTTCCTGAAAACACGAGCGTCATGAACCTTGCCCGGCCATCCGACATTGATGTTGGTAAAACGTCCCCTGTGGTCCACCAGTGCTTGCAGCACCATTGAAAAGTAGCCCTTTCTGTTAATGTACTGGCTGGCCTGGTGGTCCGGTGCCAGGATAGGGATGTGAGTTCCATCTATGGCCCCACCGCAGTTTGGGAATCCCATCGCTGCGAAGCCATCTATGATCGCCTCCAAGTTTCCCAGGGTCACTACCTTTGGCAGCAGTACATCAACGATTGCCTTGGCTACTTGCATCACAACAACCCCCACGGTAGATTTGCCCACCCCAAACTGGCTCGCGACTGACCGGTAGCAGTCAGGCGTTGCAAGCTTCCAGAGGGCTATGGCCACTCGCTTCTGGACAGTCAGGGCTGGTCGCATCCGGGTGTCATTGCGCTTCAGGGCAGGGGACAGCAACTCACAAAGTTCAAGGAAAGTTCCCTTCCGCATGCGGAAGTTTCGCAGCCACTGTGATTCATCCCAGACCTGCAGCACTATGCGGTCCCACCACTCAGTGCTTGTTTCCCGTGCCCAGAATCGCCGTTCCACGGCATCAACATGACCCATTGCCACCGTGATGTCCTCGGCGCTGGGTCCCCTGCTTTCTGAGAGGTCTGTGCTACTCTCAGACTTCAGGCCATCACCGCGTTGACGTAGCCTCCTCGCCTGACTTTTCTGCATCTGCCTCAGGGCAACCTGTATGATAAGCTGCGAGGCGTTGAGAGCGGCCACAACTGCAGCGATGGTTGCAGCGGGCTCCATGCTCACAGTGCTGTGGCGTCCGCGCTGTCAATGACTTGAAAAGTGCGCGAAATGATTTCCCGCCGGCGCTTTCAGGGAGGGAGGGAGGGCGGGAGTGAGTGATGGATGAATGACGACAGTTACCCAAAAGCACCCTCGACACATTTTTTTACCCAGAAGGCATTGGTGGCTCGACCCAGAATTCCAATGGGCAGCGGGGACTGCGGGAACTGTGGGATAGCTGCCCACAGTGCACCGCTTCCAATGTCGACGCTTTCCCCGTTAGTGTGGACTCACAAGTCGAATTACTGTCCTTAGTGTGGACACACACGTTCGACTTTGCAATATCGATTCCAAATATTCGATTTAAGTAAAATCGAACTACTCTCGTAGTGTAGACAAGGCCTAATAGAGTATGTCCTTCCATTAAAAACAAACAAAACAAAAAAACACTGTAGAACAACTTTAGCATGGTTAGAAGTTGATGAGTGAAAATGTTTTTATGTGTTTTAATTTTTACAGTCATTAAAAGTGAAAACAACTGGGAAAAGTTTTTGCAGCAAAATTTGACTTAAGTTGCAGAAAATGAAACAATATCATATAGGGAACTGTGATTTGGAGCACCTTGAAAAGGTAACCAAATTCACTTGAATTGTATTCTATATTGTCTATGATGATCCCACAGGGTAATGGGATATCAAATACAGCCAGTCACAAAAGTGACACTGTGGAGATTAATGTCAACTTTTATCTGTCACTTTGACGAGTTTTCTTGTGTGAACATGAAATTTTAAAGGCACAGCGTCAAAACAAAATGAAAAAGCCGTAATGCTCTCAATCTACTGTTCTCAGAGGGATAGAGCAAAGGAGCAGAATACAGAAAAATCAATTTAATGATCAAAACACAAATATGTGCCATTCCCTGTCATTTTGCCTGTTTGCTTTTATCTGCATGATGTGTTTTTGTCCCTAAATCAAGACACAATCTGGCATTTAAAAGTAAAAAACTCAAGGCAGTGCTAATATTCTTAAAGAAATTATACTGAATCCACCTCTTGCTGGATTTAAACATGTAACTAATGCTGCAGTCAACCTTATCATATGAACAAAGAAGTGCAAGCATGTCCAACAACTCCATAGTGCTCCTTATGCACTTCTGGACCACGGTCAGGATTGACTTTCTTCTTTTGAAAATCCTCCATGGGCTTGTTCCAGGATCTCTGCAATCCCTTTCCTGCTCTGTTACTGGGGAAATTCTGCAAAACTGTATGTGTGCATAATCAATGAGCCGTGCATATTTTATTTTTTTGCACAGAAAAAAACTTCTACCAAAATATTGCTGCTGTTCTGCCTTTTGCCCACCAAGAACACAAGAACACAAGAACAGCAGCAGCTCCCAGCAGATAATAACTTCTGCAGTTTGTCCACCAGAGGGTGATGTGGTGATCGAACACAGCAGCCACTCCTAGGCAGCTAGGGAAGAGAAAGAGCCTGTCTTCTTCACAGAGCCTGTCAGGCCAGGTCAGGACACAGGGGCTACGGGGAGACAGACAGCGTGGGGTTCTGGGAGGGTCAGACAGGGGTTCATAAGGGCTAGTGGGGGAGGACAGATTGGGGCAGCAGCTGAATGGGAGTGGAGGCACAGAGCCACAGGGGGAGGGAGGTGCAGGGCCACATGGTGATGGGGGAGGGGGTGCAGAGCTACCTAGGGACAGAGTGACTGAGTGGGGGCACAGAGACACATGGGGTGAAGGGAGGAGGTACAGAGACACATAGGGATAGGGGAGTGGCTGGGTGGGGGCACAGAAACAGATGGGGGATGGTGGAAGGGGTACAGAGCCAATAGGGACAGGGGTGGCTGAGTGGGACACAAAGACATATGGGGACAGGGGAAGGAGGTGCAGAGCCACATGGGGATGGGGAGTGGATATCTGAGTTGGGGTGGAGGGACATATGTGGACAGGGGGTGAAAGGACACATTGTAGTGCAGGAACACATAGGGACAGGGGCAGATGTGCTTGACTGAATGGGAGAGGCTAGGGGTCAGCCAAGGTCAGCACGGGGGAAGCTCCCTAAAATATCTTCCCATCCCCCCAAAAACCTGTTCCATACTTTTCCCACCAATATCCAACAACAATGATTAGGGGGCTGGAGCACATGACTTATGAGGAGAGGCTGAGGGAACTGGGATTGTTTAGTCTGCAGAAGAGAAGAATGAGGGGGGATTTGATAGCTGCTTTCAGCTACCTGAAAGGGGGTTCCAAAGAGGATGGATCTAGACTGTTCTCAGTGGTACCAGATGACAGAACAAGGAGTAATGGTCTCAAGTTGCAGTTGGGGAAGTTTAAGTTGAATATTAGGAAAAACGTTTTCACTAGGAGGGTGGTGAAGCACTGGAATGGGTTACCTAGGGAGGTGATAGAATCTCCTTCCTTAGAGGTTTTTAAGGTCAGGCTTGACAAAGCCCTGTCTGGGATGATTTAGTTGGGAATTGGTCCTGCTTTGAGCAGGGGTTGGACTAGATGACCTCCTGAGGTCCCTTCCAACCCTGATATTCTATGATTCTATGAATACTCCAAGTTCACACAAAGGCTCCTTCCGTGCAATTTACTTCCTTCTCCCTCAGCTCCTCCATTACCCCTGACTGCCCCAAGCCTTTGCACTGCTTCTGAGGGGTGCAGAAAATACTGTTCTGTATTGTAGTTTAAATGAATTATTACTCAGAGTGCTGTATTAATATGCTTAGTAAGGAATCTGTTTGTCAAAAAACACTTCCTAAATCTTTTTTGTTGTCTGTATTGCTGTCTCGTATTTTGAAATAAATGACCAAAAATAACAAACTGGTGTGATTATATTGTGTTATTCGGACAAATAAAATATGCAGAATTTTAAAATATTGTGTGCAGAATTTTTAATTTTTTGGTGCAGAATTCCCCCAGGAGTACTCTGTGTATGACTCTAGCACAGGTCTCTTCTATTGCTACTGGATGTGCAAGAAACTTTTCCTCTGCTGTAGCTGCTGTATGAAATGACTTCCCTGTGCACCTCTGCTTATTTTCATATATCATCTGAAAACATTTCTCATGCCATCTCTTCATTCCTCTTTCCTTACACTACTGCTTATTATTTTCTCTGTATTTAACTCTGTAAATTATTCTGAGGATATAATTTCCATAGAAGAAGCTGTACTAAATAATTCTATATTGTATTAAATAATTCCTTTCCCTTTTGCCCATTGTACTTGTATTATAAAACACCTGTTAATTTCTGAAGGATACTGATTCACACCGCATGTAAATGTAAAATACTACACAGACACACGATGCTCCAAGTTAGGTGCACACACAATACTTGTTGATGTTGGTGTGATTCCTGCCCAAAACACTCACCCAGACCCAGTGGAACTGGCTGCCCTCTTCACTCTTTGTGTCTTGTGGTATGTTTTACTTTCTCAATTTATGTCAAAGCAACTCTCTTTAGCATGGGTGAAAGTAAAATTGAACTCTTACAGGTAAGGAGCAGGGCCTCTGGCGGAAGGGGCGTGTCTGGGGGATCAGCATCCCCCAGCCAGCCCATCCGCACTGCCCGGGGCTCCAGCAGCGATTTAACGGGCGCCTTTTAAATCATCGGCCCTGAGGCAGCTGCTCCTTTTGCCTCCCCCCCGCCGTCGGCGGCCTGGGGGGAGGGAGAGGCGCAAAAGGGGCAACGACATTAAAGTGCTATACGGGCCAGTACCGGCAGCCACTTTTTACCGGTAGGCCTTACTTTCACCCCTGCTATTTAATGTCATGATTTGTGACACGGAGTGGGATTTTCCAAAAAGCCTGAGGGACTCGAGAGCACAAGTCCCATGTATTTCAGTCACAATGAACTCTCCTACCACAGCAGTGATAGCACCACTACCCCAGCTGCCCTTTTTGGACTTCTGCTCGGCCTTCTGAGGGCAGCCTTGTTGCCCATGCCACTAACCTAGAGTTCATAGGACTCCGATTTCAAGAATGTAAGGGATGTGTATGTCTCCATTGTAGAGTGAGAGTGGGGCACATGATGCACATACCTGGCATACATTTTGTCCATCGGTAATGTTTCTGCAGATTGTAACTCGTGTTTCAAAGAAGGGTTTAAAGAGCTGGTTGAAGAAGCATTTGGGAAGAATATAGCAGTTTATGGCCAGTTCTGATTTGGGTACACATTAAAAGATTAAACATGAAAAAATCAGAATGTGCTGATTTACTTCCAAATAAAACTACTGGAAAATGTTTATCGTTACTATTAATTCCTATTTTATATAATAGAAGGGGATAATAATAGCAATCTGAGCACAAAAGAAACCTTAGCAAACAACTGTAAGCAGTCAATGTCCCACATAGGCAAGAAACCTAGAAGCACACAGACATAGCCTATGAAACATGGATGTCTGTGTTAAGAAAACTGGCTGAAGCGGTTAGATTTGCAGAATACAACACAGTAAGTTTCATGGGGCTGGAGCACTACATCTGACCTTTGAAGTTAACTTAAAAATGCTTTATTCATGGAATAATGATATAGAGAGAAACCGTTTGATAAGCACCTCCAAATGATGACGTTAAATAATTATATATTGTCATATGATGAGACAAAGGTCTTGGTTGAATTATTATTTGAGTTTATCCTGTGAAATTATCTGAGAATTATATTTTTGTGAAGATTGTATGTATTTTCACAGGAAAGGCTGCACAAATACAAAACCTCTGATAATAAACAATATACTTCTCAGCATTTGAAGTTAACAAATAGGTGTGTAACTATGTAATACAACATGAATACTAGCTTGTGGAAAAAATACATTTTGGTACACCTCTACCTTGATATAACACGAATTCGGATATAACATGGTAAAGCAGTGCTCCGGGGGGGGGGGGGGGGGGGGGGCGCGGGAGCTGCGCACTCCAGCGGATCAAAGCAAGTTCGATCTTTTGGCTCCCGAGGACAGCGTTATATTGGGGTAGGGTTGTACTTCATTGTAACCACATTACATTAACATTAATGGAGCACAAAGACTTTAAGTCCTACCACTATTATACATAAAATTGTTTGCTTTCTGTGTCTTATTTAGAATTTGTTGCTGATTATCTAAGCTACTCATGTGCGACTGTCAACCAAGTGTTAATTTACTCCTCACCCATCTTCTCCTTAACAAGGAAGTCATCAATAAGCTGAATTGGTGACATCAGAAGTAAAAACACTGCCCAAGTGTTTTTATGAGCAAAACACCCTCAGTACCTGATACGCAATCGCTATGAAATAGGCTAAGCTGGTACTCATTTTTCTGCTGTAATTTGTAAGAAAGTTCCCTCCCCATTAGCTACATCTTAATGAACCCCAACCTCCCCGCATCCACCCACCTTTTAGAAAAAAAGACAAGGTAAGCAAAGCATGTCATACTGGCAAACTATAACTTTGTGTTCTAGTGCTGACCTAAATGATCTCTTATAAAATAATTTACTATCCTATTTTTCATTTTTGCACTAGACATAATACCATGTTCTCACTGGGAACTAAACCTTGCTACATACAGTACATAAGGGATCTATCTTACTTTCTACAGGCATTAAGGGGAAAGAGAACAGCAACTAACAAGCACATATGACTGGAGGTTGGTGAACTATCTTAGATAAAATATAAACTGATCTGAGTCTTTGCCCCAGATGCAAATTAACCCCTTTCTGATGATTAAGGGGAAAAAAGGATCTTCTGCTATTTCTGGCCCAGCCAAAATCAGGAATTACTGCAAAACACAACAAAAATCCTGACCTCACAAGGTTCCTAGCCTCATTTCTAGAGTAACAAGGGCTAGGTATGTTTGGATAAACTTGCCTGAAACAAACTTCTGAATTTTGTAGATTCACCATTTGCTACATATCACGTGCTATAAAAGCTGGATACATTGTCTATATTATAAATCCCCATCTGTGTTATTTTCCAGTTGTTGCATGTATTCTGGTAATATTGTCAGAAGCAGCAGAGAAGGCAGTTGAGTTTCCATGACTGTTACCAACTCATGTGTCTTGAGCTTTGCTGGGAAAGCACAGTTCTAGGGCTAATTAGCACTTGGAAGGAAGGAGGACCAAAATACAAACTCCAGACTTCATGCAACAGTATTCAAAATGCAAACATTTAAGGCATATTAAATACTGAACAGGTAGGACTAGATGCAAGTTTTGTAATTAGAACTCCTATTTCATATTTTACTCAGGACTTATAAAAAGGTGAAAGAGTTATTCTAAAAGGTTTCCTGGCTCCCTTGTTCACAAATGAAGAACCTGTTCTAAAAAACCCTCTAGTTTCCAGGCTTCATATTAATTCTAGTATGTCAAAGTTTACATCTTTATAAGCAGGCATTAAATGTAGGAACATATTATAATTCTTAATAGCATAGGGTTCAATAAATATAGATTGCAAAATAAACATGATTACAAAGGATTTCGTTTCCATTGCAATGTTTGTAGATCTTCGCTTTATACAATTATTATTTACCCATTGAATAATACACTCCAGCTTCCTAAAATGATCAGGAGCTGAATCAGCAATTGTGCTGAAGTTACATGAGAGCCATGTTAATGACCAAATATGAACTAAGTAAGAAGTTGTCCTAGCCTTCAGCACCATCTACTGTTTTACAAAAGTCTGACAACTATTTCTGTTTTGCCAAGCTTCTCTATCCTTACCCCCCTTTCAGAGCAGACTCAGGTCCAGCCAGAGACCTTCAGACAATGTTAAGTATTTTCAATAGCTCTTCCTAAGGTGAAATCCCTGAGCTATCACCTAGCTAGGGGCAGGGCATTCTCAGGGAGGGACCCGACTCTAGAATTTGTTTTCCCGCAACAGGAGCGAGAGATCAAGACCCTTATGTGCATGCTGAATGGCCGGCCCACTACTATTTCGGGCTTTTCCTGAGGGGTTGCATTGAGCAGGGAGGGCCTTCTTTTAATTTCTTTAGCATTGGGGAATTCTCTAGTATTATTGGCATCATTTTAGTGTTACGTAGTTCAAACAGTTTAGTCATAGTGGATGTGCCCCTAGAAACACAGGATAATTGGAAAAATAAATAAAATATTTTTATAATTAAAATTCTGCATCCCTATCTAGATCAGTGGTTTCCTTAATGTCAATCTATTATTAAAAGCAAAGTATGCAGGATGTCTAAAGGCAATCAGCTAACAAGCACAAAGAGTCTTTGTCTGTCTGCGTGTGGGACACTGCAAAGTAATGTTCTGGAAATAAAAACTTTTGTGAAAGTGCCTTAAAAAATAAATTCTCAAACCTTCCATCTCTAGGTCTCTGATTCAAATCCAGTTCAGTTATTACTATCTGACGTGTTGAGTGGTCCATGACAAGAATCTCAAGTTCCTAGTGTATTTTTATCTGTACAGTGGTATACTATCACTATAACTGCTATTTGGTATCCTTGAGGGGAGTCTCAGCAGCGAGGCCAGAGGATGAACTCCCTGTTAAAATTGAAATTTCCTCTCAGCCCCAGGGAAATTCAGAGCACCCTGACAGAGCAATATTGGGAAATTTGCATTGCATCTCTTCTGTGAATTTACCAAGCCTGCCAATCCTTTATTATCCTTTTACTTGTGAAAAAAAAAATGACTCAGATACATTTTCTTACACAGTATTTAGCTCAGATTAAAAGGTGTAAAAGGAAAATTGAATATGAAACTTACTTGGATCAAAAAATCATTCAAATCTTCCCAGCTGACCTAATGGGCCCTTATCTTGCTTAAATCAAAAGGTTCATAAAGGGGAGGCAGCATCAACCTGTTTTGCAGCTGTATCCCCAACCACACTTTACTGGGAAGCCATAGACGCTACCCAAAGGAGTTGTTTCATTTAATCTAAGAGGCAAGAGAGATTAGGAGTAATAAAATCATAGCACTTTAGCGTCTGCAAAATGTCAACTAAACAGCTCTCTTTCTCATGTAAGACAGCGACAAAGAGTCCTGTGGCACCTTATACACTAACAGACGTGTTGGAACATAAGCTTCCATGGGTGAATACCCACTTCGTCAGATGCATGTGCTGTGTCATGCATCTGACGAAGTGGGTATTCACCCACAAAAGCTTATGCTCCAATACATCTGTTAGTCTATAAGGTGTCACAGGACTCTGTCGCTTTTTACAGATCCAGACTAACACGGCTACCCCTCTGATACTTGACATCATTTAAGATAGTGTCTGAAAATATATTAACTTTTTGTTTTGAGGTTTGATTCCTTATAGGAATAGTCATTGCTTTACAGTCTAGGTACAATCCAGCTAGCCTTACAGTTATCAACTAGCTTAATACCCTGGCACAAAACCACTATCACAATTAACACAGGCTTGTCTGGAAAGTTCAAAGTAAGTCTTTAATCTATTTTCAGACTATAATTTTTTCATATGGAATCCCATTATATGTTTGGAAAGTTCTTATATGTGCTTGCCATATGGCCAACCCAGTAGTTTCATGGCAGCATGCCTCTGTGTCATGAGGGGATCCTTTGTTCAGTCTCTTCCTCCCAGGCTAACAGAGGCTTGCAACATTGTTGGGACAGCACACTCAGTTTCTGTGTGAATGTCTACTACTGCTCTCTAGTGGCCTCTTCTTGCTTTAGCATACAGCTCTCTTGACCTGCTCTGGAGAGCACAGTGGCCAAACCTCCTTACCAGGAAAGAGTGACCGTGATACTAGGGTGACCAGACATCAAATGTGAAAAATTGGGACAGGGATGGGGGATAATAGGAGCCTATATAAGAAAAAGACCCCAAAATTGGGACTGTCCCTATAAAATCAGGACATCTGGTCACCCTACACGATACTGATACTTGCGGATCGGACATGGGGGAAATAAAGAAGAGCAAGTATAGGAGAATCTCCAGTGAAATACTGGGGAGGAATCTGTTCTCATTGACTATTTATATTAAAAATTATCTTACTTCTACCAAATCAAGCTGGAACAAGACAGACATTGTTAACGTTAAAGCAATTATGCTTACTGCTTGGCTGCTAAATGGATCACTTAATGCAAAGTAGATGCAATGTCAGTGAATTTCCCACCATTTCCTGACTTTTCTGTGTTTAATTTTCTATTAAATTAGGTTTCTAAATCATATACAGATAGAGTAGGAACTGAGCCTTCAGACCACTCATCAAAACAAAGTTTTCATTAGGGACAAAATGAATTTAAATTTGTTAAACTCTTAGGCACTATGAGAAATCCTATAAGATATTGTGTGGGTATTACTTTTTAAGTATTATTTAAACCCAGTCATAAACGATAAACATCTGGTAGAAATTAAGCGCTGGCTTCTCACCACTGAGTCCACCTCTGATTTCAGAGAAGATAGTTTGAAAATCTATTATCTGCATTTATGTGACAATAAGCACCAGTGCAAAAACAAAACTAGCAGTAGAATTCGAGGATTGCAATTATTAGGGTCTTTATTTCTTCAATCACCAAACCCTAACTTTGCCCAAAGACTCCAGAGAGGTTTGCTCCATTGGCCACCCAGATGCCAAACATGCTGAAGGATAATCTATGTAATTGCATCTTTGAATTTAGATTTCAATCAAAAATATTTTTCCTACTAACAGCCAAATGAAAAGTTTAATTCTCAGTATTAAATTAGAGCTTTCCTTCCCAACATGCTTCTGATTATTTAATTTTTTCCACTTATTCTGTCACTTAAAGCAGTGCTTCTCAAAGTGGTGGTCCATGGACCGGTGCCGGTCCACGAGCCATCAGCTGCCGGTCCGCGGCGAGTTTCCTCATAAGAGTGTCAAATAGGATAATAATATGGCACCGGTCCCTGGCACATTGGAAAAAAAAATTGCCAGTCCCCCACATCAGATAGCTTGAGAAGCATTGGCTTAAAGTACGACCATAAGTAGCAGCTCTCATTCACTCATTAACCCTGACTAGGGCCCTCAATTACATTAGTTCAGGGGTCGGCAACCTTTCAGAAGTGGTGTGCCGAGTCTTCATTTATACACTCTAATTTAAGGCTTTGCGTGCCAGTAATACATTTTAATGTTTTTTAGAAGGTCTCGCTATAAGTCTATATATTATATAACCAAACTACTGTTATATATAAAGTAAACAAGGTTTTCAAAATGTTTCAGAAGCTTTATTTAAAATTAAATTAAAATGCAGATCTTATCAGTTTAGTGTGATCCTTGCCCTTGCTTTTCCTTGCTGAGTTTTCGAATGTCTGGCACGTATTTGGATACTTTAAGCTGCACACAGGCTTATGAGTGATCAGTTGTTAACCGGCTGGCAGGAGGTCAGCGGCTGGAACCCCAGGTCCGCAGCTGAGGTGAGTGGAGATGGCGGCTGGTAGGGCTGAAGGCCTGGACCCTGTCTGGCAGGGGGCCTGCGCTGGAACTCCAACCGGAAGCAAGGTGAGTGGGGCTGCGGCAGGGATCCCGGCTGGCAAGGGGCCAGCAGCCGGAACCCCAGAGCAGTGACTGAGTGGCTCAGTCCGCTGCTGCTCTGGGGTTCCAGCCGCCAGCTCCTGCGGGCGCTGAGTGGGACCAGCGGTGGGACCCCGGCTGGCATTTTGAAAGAGATATCTTATATTGGTCCATCTTTATCTATGTCATATATACCAATGGATTAAGGGCTGGCCAAAAGGGGCATTTGCCCTTTGCCAATATGTGAAAGGAACCCTATTAGATTTAACACCACACTGTTTTACAAAAGATATATAGTGTTGTTCTATTAACAGTGATGAGTTTACTGTACATTCAGCTTGTGCTGAATTTCTACCAATGGAGATCCTGCTGAATGATTCTTGGCTCCAGCCCATTAGGAAATGGCAAAGGAAGATGCCAAGTTAATCTAGAGTAAGGGTCTCAAGGTCCCGGCCCGCGGGCCATCTGCGGTCCGAGAACCTCCCCACTGTGGCCCGCGGAGGAGAGACGCATGCAGCCATGCTGTCGGCAATGTCTGCTGCAGGATACCGCCCACCGCAGCTCCCATTGGCTGGGGGAGAGGGACAGAGATACCATCACTAGTCGCCAGGCAGAGTCAGCCATGGAGGCAGTGTCACTTTTTCCCCACAATGCATATAAACAAGTCAAAATACCGAACACAACTATCTGATGCACACCTTGCTGCAATCCTGAAGGTTTCAACTGCTCAGTCAATGAAGTCAGACATCAACAAACTGGAAGCGTTGCCAGGGTCTGGCAAAGACTAAAAACTCTCTGGCAGGCAAAGAATTGTATAAAGTTGTATGACAATTTTATTATTTCTAAGAAATTCTAAATAAAAAATACAATATAAACATTTTCTTTTCTGAACACCATCTTCAGTGACATTATTGGCCCGCTGGGAGGATTTGAGGACTGGCACTGGCCCTAAGGTACATTGAGTTTGAGACCCCTGATCTAGAGAAACTGAGTTGAAGAATGTAAACAATCTATTTAGGACATGGAGAGGAGATATTATGGGATCTAGTCACTCCTTAATGTGAATGCACTCTCATTAATTTTCAGAAAACTACAGTAAGTAGTTTAATTACAGAAGCTCCCCGACTTACGCAAGCGTTCCAGAACGCCTTGCGTAAAGTCGAATTTTGCGTAAAACGGGAACGTAGCTCCGACAATTATGCAACAACAACAAAAAAGCGCTTACGGAACTTATGGAACTTTTCCTGTAAGTCTGGATTTTCATAAGTTGGGTTTGCATAACCCAGGGAGCATCTGTATAAGTAAGTATAATTAATAATTATAATAGTAAGAATTAAAAATATAGCCAAGAGTTTTGGAAGGGCTATAAATCCTCATGCTTCAGAGCATAAGCAATCACTAACTAATAGGTTAGAAAGAAACTTTCCGTGTGGGTAGGTTATTCCACAACGGCCTGCTGAAGGGTTTCTTATACCTTCCTCTGAAGCAGCTATTACTTAGGTATTGTAGGAGACAGGATGAGATGGATCACTGGTCTGATCAAGTATGGCAATAATTCCTGTGTTCCTATTTCAGTACATTAAACAAGAGTCCAAGTGATATGTGTCAGGAGAAAGATTTGTCTGTTTTGATGCCTTGTTGGACTAAGCCTCTTTTCCAATTTAAAGATGTATTTTTTAAACAATCTTCTTGTTTTAATACACTTGGGAGGCATTATTTACCACACTGTTAAGAAGTTACAGTGTATATATTAGGTTCTGCCCCATAAAATGATTTAAACCCTTAACAATCTGATGAAAATATAATGCTGTCTTTAGTTATTGCCCCAAAATGTTTGGTTTGCAAATTCAATTTTGCATAGCTAATTTAATTTACTTTCTGCTGACTTTCACATTAAGCAGAATAGATTAAACAGCCACACCTATACTATATATTGCAAATTTGTATCTGTGTGGCAACCAAAAATATTCTTAAAATTATCTACTGCACTCAAAGAGCAGTTGGAGATAGTGAAGAGAACCTTGATACAAATCCCTATTATATTTTCTCTCATGCACTTTACCTCCAGGGGATTCTAAGAATATGTAACTCCTGGTGAATAAAAGAGATGAGCAAGCATGCCTCTCAAAAATCTACATTTACTCCATGTCCCACAAACCTGGTGCTTTTTCACTCTATTATAAATTACTTACAACAGAAATGTTGTATGAGGGAGCTGAATTTACAGTCAACAGTTGGTGATCTGATGTCCTGCACACATTCCAGAAGTTTCTAGATTCAATCAAATGAAGCCACTCCTTACAGTACACAACTTCACCTGCTCCTCTCTCTTCAAACTCCACTGACAATTCATTCCACTCAGTAATCACATCCCTATCACTAGCTACTCACCCAATTTCCCTCTAGGCTTCCAGATAGTTCTCTAAGTTTCCTAACAGGCATAACTAGAGTGACCAGATGTCACAATTTTATAGGGACAGTCCAGATATTTGGGGCTTTGTCTTGTATAGGTGCCTATTATCCCCGACTTCCTTTCCCAATTTTAAACACTTGCTATCTGGTCACCCTAGGCATAACAAGAATCCTGATGTTCTGATCACCTCACCTTTAACTTTTAGAATAGTTGAGATTTTACTAGATTGACAAGAGAGCCTAATGCTTCTAATATTAAAATAATTTCAAATATGTGTTTGTATAAATACAGGCACAGATAAAAAAAAAAATAGGAAAAAATCCCACTGAGTTTATTTTCCCGGGGAAAATAATCTCTCCAATCTGGGTTTCTCACAATTCTGCCTAAAACCCATCATAGCAGAATACCACTAAGATGTCACGTAGGGGAAAAACTTTATTTCAGCAGCAAAAAAGAAATCCTGCTTTACCTAATAACAAACAGCGGTGGAAGAACGGGAGCGGATCAGATGGCAGTCTGACCTATGAAGGAGATCTGCATCTAGAATTGGGATCTACCCAGCCATTGCTAGTTTCCAATTTATATTCAGATACAATACTACTTAAAAAAAACAGAAAAACAGGAGTGTTTTCATCTAAGCCCAAATCTGCTTCAATCACCAATTAACACAGCAGCAAGGAATGTTCTGTTGTTTAAGTTTTAATATCTTGAATCAAAGAATATTTAGTAAGCCAGGAAAGTGCCATGCACAGTGAAAGCTAACTATAACAAGATAAAATTGAAATCAGAATTTTGGCCACATTCGCAACAATTTACATTACACCTCTACCCCGATATAACGCGACCCGATATAACATGAATTCGGATATAATGCAGTAAAGCAGTGCTCCGGGGGGGCAGGGCTGCGCACTCCGGTGGATCAAAGCAAGGTCAATATAACACGGTTTCACTTATAACGCGGTAAGATTTTTTGGCTCCCGAGCAGGGCCGGCTCCAGGCACCAGCTTGCCAAGCAGATGCTTGGGGCGGCCACTCCAGAGAGGGGCAGCACGTCCGGCAATTCAGCGGACGGTCCCTCACTCCTACTTGGAGCGAAGGACCTCCCGCCGAATTGTCGCCGCAGATCGCGATCGCGGCTTTTTTTTTTTTTTTTTTTTGGCTGCTTAGGGCGGCAAAAACCCTGGAGCCGGCCCTGCTCCCGAGGACAGCGTTATATCGGGGTAGAGGTGTATTTTATTTACAGACTCTTTGGCACTGACATGTAAATTATATAAACATAATTATTAAAGTGTCGCAATGCTGGGATTTTTTTTAGTAGTTCTATGGCGACATAAGCTTCAGTTTACTCTTGGTCTGTGTTATCTGTTCACTGAAAGGGGAATGAATGCCATTGTGAAGGGAAGATAACAGATTCCATGCTTGATGAGAGGAGCTCTCTGGGAGCAGATTCCCTGACATGAATGCCAGTGTTGGTCCCCTCCTTCAGTGGGAACCATGTTGTTGCGAAGGTAATGAAAACAGTAATTTAAAACAGTGAAAATTAGCATAGGCAGAGATTACAAGCAATTACATATTTTTAACTGAACTGGGATCACATGGACTCCAACCCTGCAAACATTTATTCACATGCTTAACTTTAAGTTCCCCATCACAATTGAACTCAAGTCCATGATTATCTCATTGCACTAGTCCTTTCTCTCTTTTCTTCCTCCTATTGTTTGTTAAACCTACTTGTTGAATTTTGTCTTTAATCATGCCTCAGTTCTGCATCCCCACACAAAGCACCGCTGACTTTGTTTAGTGGGTGCATATCCATGCATATCTGCTCACAAGATTTTATGCTGTTTGTGGTAGGGACTGACTTTTACTCTATGTTTGTACAGCATCTGGCACAATGAGGCCCGGTCCTTAGTGTTGTCTCTGGTTCCTACATTATACAAATGATAAATAACAGTATTAAGTTCCTATGCTGGAGACAGCCAGTCTACAGAAAACTGAGCATTTCCTTTTATAAGGCAATTCTGGTAACACAGCCTTTTCTGTGTTCTACAAGTGTACAACAGACTTGGGTGGAACTGGGTCATAAAGTTTGTCAGGGATAATTCTAATGAATTTGCCTTATCTTTGGAGCCTACCTATCTGCCAAAAGGAAAGATGAAAGCCCTGACTCTCCACCAAGAACCACACAGAGAAACCCTGTGCCTCCATGGTGGCCCAGTGACAACAGTAATACTCTTCACAGACACAGATATTCACCGCCACAAGTTCCTTCCAAAATCAGCCCTAACTCTTTACTATGGTCTTCTTTCTCATTCAAATTTGTATTGTGAATGATTTTATATCAGAACATGACTGAAGTTAAACTCGATACTTTCCTAGCTCAGGACAAGCATGAGAAATTGGATAGCTCAGAGACCATATCTGCTCTTCTCAGCTGCCTCTTATTATCAGCAATATCCCTCATTTTGAGCACAAGTTTATTTACTTTACTCCTTATCGGAGTTAGAGTGAAGTAGAACATTCAGGCAGAGGACAGCATAACTATCAGCTCAAACTGCCCCTAAATTAAAGGATGATGTATCAAGGGTATGAACTGTCTAATCATTAATGTCCCAGGGGTGTACATTGACATACATTTCAAAACAAATAAAACATCCGTGCCCTGAAGAGCTTCCAATCTAAACCATTCTATATGAGCAGGATGTCTTATTTTAATCTTATAACCAGGACAGGAACAAAAAATACCAAATCCTCCACAAATTATGTCCCTAAATCTACACAGGCTTCTCTGCACCTGTTAAGTCTTTACATGGTGAATATTTTCTGTATCCAATTTCCTTTTGTAAGTACATTAAACAAAGAGCTCTAGGTAAGTGACGAAAATAGAGATAGAAAGGCTCCTTGGATATACAAAGAAGCAATGTAGTCCAGTAGGCTGGAATTGACAGAACCTCAGTTCTATTCCCGCCTCAGCCACCTGCTATGTGACTTCAAGCAAGTCACGTCACCGCTCTGCACTTCTCTTGCCCGCCCCCCCGGCGGCCCTGGCAGGTTAGACTGTCCCTGGAAGCTCTTCAGGCCTGGGACTGACTCAGACTATAGTTGCAGTACCTAGAATAACTGGGGCCTCCTAGTACTATTGGAACTGAAACAACCGTTAGGACGGGTGCCTGCCCTCACGCGCGCTGGGGAGCTCGGGCTCGCAGCCGGGCCGGGTCTGGTCACAGCTCGGCCCGACCCCGTGACCCTAGCCTGAGCCGGAACCGGAAACAGGTGGAGGAGTTCCGGTTCCTCGTGACCCGGAAGCGAACGCGCGCATAGGGAGGAATCGCTTCCGCGCGCTGCCGGGCTGAGGCCGGGAAGTCGCGGCGGTAGCAGCAGCGATCGGAGCCCAGCAGCGGGACCGGCCATGTGAGAGATTCCCCGCCGCCCCAGGTGAGGCCCTACCTGGACCTAGGCGCAGAGGGGGACTCCTGGGCGCCCCCTTCGCCCCCGCGCGGTGTTGCCGCGAGAAGTGAGAGGGGCCGAGTCTTATCGCTTCGCCGCCCGGGTCTGTCTGCCCGTGGCGCGGCCTGAGGCCGCCCCGGCCTGGGACCCCCGACCGGCGCAGAGCTCTCCGTCCCCCAGCAGGGACCTCCCGCCCGGGGGCTGGGCCGACATGTTCCGGTGGGCGCCGTCGCACCCTGGTCAGCCCCGCTGATTCCCAGCAGCAGGAAAGGGCAGGCACAAAACCGCCAGGGGATGGGCAGCCTGTGAAAGTCCTCAGCCCAGTGTTGTTAAGGGGGCAGATGCCTCTCAGTGGGATGTTCGCTTCGAAGCTTAGTGAGGCATCCTTTAACCACCTGAGGTGGGCTGAGTAATGCTGCCGAGGGTAAAGCTCTGCAGTACTCTTTGCAAAGTTATGTAGTTATACAGTACTTCATAAGTAGCACCAGTCATAGACGCCTTCCACCCTTGGATATACAATGGTAAATCCTTCCACTTGTGTTCAGTTCCTGGCTCGGCTATAGACTTCTTTAGTCACCTGGGGCACATCATTTAATCTCTCTGTACTTCAACTTTCTATTTGTAAAATGGGTATAATAGTTTCTTTGGGGGGGGGGGAGTTTGTGTCTGTTTTTTAGATTGTAAACTTTTCTGAGCATGAACTCTTAAGATGTGTAGTGCAGCTAATGTGCTTGAGCCTTGAGGTGCTCTGCATAACAAATAATAAAGTAACAAATTTTGTAAAAACAAGCTTTTATAAATTTTGAGACCAATTATTTATTTCCAAAATATATTATTTTAATCATATTTTACCTTGCAATGTTTGAACCCAAACATCCTAGTGCTAAAAGTATGGAACTCTCTTTAACCAAAAGGGGGCAGTTTTATTGACTTTCATTGTCCAAGATGAAATAAATACAGTAAGGAAACACAGACAGTAACTAGTGGAAAAGAAAACAACATTTTAAAAATACTTTAACTTTTCATAGCTAGCTTATTAATAATATGTAAATAAATGTTTGTTTACAGCATGATTAAGTTGACTGCCTTTATGTAAACACTTATTTTTAATGGTAAACTTCGTATACAAAAGCAAGAAAACAGATCCCTTCTAGAAATGTTACCATGTTGAACCCATATGTATTCTGTTGTGTACATCTTTATGAGATTAGGATGTATGCTTGTTGAAAGATGGTAGCTTAGGCTAGTCATAGTAATGCCTTTCAAAAATGCATTTAGCATAACATTTGTTATAAAGAATAAGAATTCTTATAGTAGGATAATTATGTAAGACAAGTTGTTCCTAAAAAATATAGGAAAAGAGATAATGGCTCTCTGCTTGTTGTTACTGAAGAGCTGCACTTCGGTAGCCTTGTTATGTGCTTCTGCAAAGCAGAAAATAACTTATCCATGACAGTACTGTTTCTACATCAGTGCCACGGTAGGCTGCATTGGCTGGAATTCTTGCAGTGGGACTGGGTTTCTTTCTTTATCAGGGATGCCTGCAGCTCTAGCATAGGCATAAGGAAAGTGATACTCCTAATAAGAGCTGATTGCACTCCTGTAAAAGAGGAGCAATATTTGTAGGAAAGAGTGAAGGGGAGTGAAAGTGAGGACTGCTGGTAAATACTAAGATTAAATATGCAGACGCCATTATACCTGTTACCTGGTTCCTACTTCCCAAAAGAGCCCTCTTAGAAGCAGATACAAGGCAATTAACTGGTTGGTAAGACCTCAGAAATAGCTTTCCTTCCAATAAAAATTTTTAAAATCTGATACTTTTATTAATAATCTACTGGTTTAAAAGGAAATCAGCCATTTAGCATTTTGACTGGCTGGCACACTTTATCAGTTATTGGACAAATTGATATCAGATAATGATCACCCATCATGAGTGGCTGAAAATGATCCTATGACAATTCAGTACATGTCTGTTTGCCTCCTGTAAATGGTAGTGAGGTTAGTAGGAATGCTGATTAGTTACACACAAATGCAAATAAGTATATTATGATTATTCACCTCCAACGACTCTCTTTTTTTTGTTAGACCTCTAACTAAATAAAAAAGGCAAGACAATTATGCTGCTTTAATTTTTAGCCTTAATTTAGATATTTCTTTTTCCTTTATTAAATTTTGGATGAAGGAGTTCTGATAACTTCTGTTTTGAATGCAAAGTGCATCTCTGCCTCCAAAATGACCAGGAAGAGATAATCATGAATTATCATTTGAATTGTTATGGGTGACTTGCATCATTATTCTCTTTGTGTAGTCTGTGCTTTGCATGCAAATAATGATGCTGTTTGTTTAGCATCTCCTAAATGAAATATTGATACTTGTCAAATTTTGCATACATGTGCTTGTTTGTAATAAGAATGAGCTTAATCTTCAGCAAGGGTGTTTTAGGTTAGATTTCAAGGAAAACTTCCTAAATTTAAGGGAATTCAATCTCTGGAATAGGTTTCCAAGGGAGATTGTGGAAGCCCGATTTTTTTTTGAAAGTTTTTAAGAACAGGTTGGACAAACATCTGTCAGGGATGGACTAAGTTTATTTGGTCCTACCTCAGCGCAAGGGACTGGACTTGATGATCTCTCAAGGTCCCTTTCAGCCCTACGTGTCTATGATTCTATTAGTGAATTGGGGCTTCTTTCCTAGATTTTTGTCCAGTCTCTGTTAAACATTAGAAGGAACTTTTTATGAAAGTCAGAACTTTGTTCCAAGAGCTAAAGATTTCAACAATATAGATACTTTGAAGAAAATCTAAATACCATGCATTGAAAAGTATATTCCTGTAATTGACTGTCACAGTCTAACAGTTTCTTCCATTCTGTTGATCATAAAAAATAATAGTCTTTCTTTCAAGTAGCTGATGCACAAAAACTTCTGGAAGCTCAAATAGCATCTGACCACACTACATCTGATTCAAGCCTGTGCTCTTTTTAAAGTTTTCAGTTACATAAACTACAAATGTATCCACACAGCTAAATGAGAACCATTTTTTTTTTTTGGTGTTTCCATAATTCCTGTTCAGGATTTGTAACCCAGTAACTTTACACCCCTGTTGGCCTATGTCTTTGCTTATAATTTGGTACTTTAAATAAAACTTTAAAATATAAATCATCTCTGTTTCTTTACTATCATGTAACAGACTTTGAGCCCGGGTATGTCTCTTCCTTTTGTAACTAAACAGCTGAACTATTTGAGACCCTTAATAACCTTCAGTTTATTTGAAGAGTTTAGTCTTGTTAGTTTCCAGTTTAAGCAAGAAAAACACTTAATTTAAAAGGTGCTAAATCAAGGGGTTTTGCAATAAAGTAACATTTGAAAAAGCTCAATATTTGTGTACTGTAACAGTCTCTCAGCTCCCCACTAGCAACATCTACTTCCTTCTTTTAAAAAATGAGTGCAGAAAAATATTGTTCATAATAAAGGTCGCTAACTTTGCTCTATTTAGGACTCTGACAGTCACTTTCTTGCAATATGTGACTCATTATATTGAGCTATGAAATAACATATTACTTATTTTTTTTAAATAATAAAGTGAATTAGTTTCTTAAAAGGGGCCAGTTTGCTCTTATAGAAAAGTTTGATGTGATGATTTGGCTGGCAGTTGGAAAACCGAATTGATTTCTCCCACTTGAGAAACTCTGGGACATTGTGGAATTAGTTAATAAGGAATGCAAGCAACCTTACTGCTGTAATCTCATCAAAATAACCACTTTTTTTACACTTGACCCTCCTAACCCCATTCCCATAGAATAACTAGCTGTACAGAATACGCAATACAGCTTATATGTCCAACCTTCATGTTTGTGCACAGATGGTGTAGCAGCTTGTGATCTTGTAGAACATTTTTAAAATCGAAAGACTAAGGGGAATAGAAAAGGCAGAAACAGCCTGGCAACTGTGGAGGTTCCTAAAAGTTTTGTTTTGTTTGGGTAAGTAAACCCACTTATCTTAAATATGTCAGCCCACTTAAGTGTCCCTTCCTAAAAAAGGAAAGACTTGAAGATAAGAGAGTGGAATGAGCAAACTTAGCCTCATCATAAATGCTGCTTAGTTATGTTGAAACTGGTTATATTTTCCTCTCTCTTGCAGCACAACACTAGATTTGTAATGAAATGGAGTCTGGGACAAACTCTTTTCGAGTGGAATTTCCTGATTTTTCTAGCACCATTTTGCAGAAGTTGAACCAGCAGCGCCAGCAGGGACAGTTATGTGATGTTTCCATTGTAGTTCAGGGCCATCTGTTCAGAGCCCATAAAGCTGTCCTTGCAGCCAGCTCACCTTACTTCTGTGACCAAGTACTCTTAAAAAATAGCAGGCGAATAGTCCTTCCGGATGTGATGAATCCAAGAGTGTTTGAGAATATCCTTCTGTCTACTTATACGGGACGGTTGGTGATGCCTGCTCCAGAAATTGTCAGTTATCTGACAGCAGCAAGTTTCCTTCAGATGTGGCATGTAGTAGACAAATGCACTGAAGTGTTAGAAGGGAACCCAACAGTTCTCTGTCAGAAGATGAATCATGGCAGTGATCATCAGTCCCCAAGCAGTAGTAGCTATAATGGACTTGCTGAAACCTTTGAGCTGGGCTCTGGAGGACAGCCAGACTTCCACAAAGTGCAAGAGCTGAGGGACGGTGAAAATGAAGAAGAAAGCTCTAAAGATGAGCTGTCATCTCAGCTAACAGAACATGAGTACCTTCCCAGTAATTCTTCAGCAGAACACGACAGACTCAGCACAGGAATGACAAGTCAGGATGGTGAAGAGGGAGCCAGCGACAGTGCAGAGTGTCAGTATACAAGGCCTATCTATAGCAAACCCAGCATCATGTCACACAAGCGTTGGATCCATGTGAAACCAGAAAGATTTGAACAGGACTGTGAAGGTGTAGATGCACATACTTATGATGAGCACCAGGTGTCTGAATCCATGAATGTCATTCAGACAGAGCATTCTATCCAGTCTTCAGGAGTTGAAGACTTTCACGTAAGTGACAAAAAGATGGAGGCAGAATTTGATGAACAGGCTGATGAAAATAACTATGATGAGCAAGTTGATTTCTATGGCTCTTCTATGGAAGAATTTTCTGGTGAAAGGGCAGATGGAAATCTAAATGTTCACAGACAAGATGTTATGATAGCAGCAGGGTATGGTGAGAGCATTGAAATGGCTACAGGAATTAAAGAAGAAACCACCCTCTCTGGATTCTCACCTACTGACAAACTATATCCTTGTCAATGTGGTAAAAGCTTTACACACAAGAGTCAGAGGGATCGGCACATGAGCATGCACCTGGGTCTTCGGCCTTATGGTTGTGGTGTCTGTGGTAAGAAATTCAAAATGAAACATCACCTTGTCGGCCATATGAAAATCCACACAGGCATAAAACCTTATGAGTGTAATATCTGTGGGAAAAGATTTATGTGGAGGGACAGTTTTCATCGGCATGTAACTTCTTGTACTAAGTCATACCAAGCCTCCAAAGCTGAGCAGAATACTACTGAGATGAACTAAAACATAAGACTTATAATTGTTTAGCAGAGTAAGCAAAATAAACTAATTATGCAAATATTGTCTGGTACTTGCTATTGTGAAATTTAAGGTTTTGGTTTTTTCAAGTTCTAAGGATGTTGCTGATACAGGTGTGAGCAGACCAAATTTTGTCCATCTACTGTCTCCACTGCAGGTGCTTCAACCCTGCCCTGATGGGACCCCTTTAGAGGTGAGAGGGAAGTTCAAATCTCCATGGCTTATTCATAGGACCCTCTGCTGAGACTGTAACTAATGAGGCCACTTGTGGTGATGTTTTTTGTTAATATATTATTGCTGTTATTTATTGTTTCACAGTAGTGCTCAAGGGCTCTGATGGAGGCTCCATTGTGCTAAGAGTTAAATAAACATTCTGTAAGTTCCAGACCCAAAACCCACAATCTTAAAGCCTCAATCCTGCAAACACTTACTCCTGTGCTTAACTTTATGCATGAGAAGGTGGCAATAAGGGTAGCAGTAGCACAAGATTGCATACGTTAGCTATGTGTAGAAATTGCAGGATTCAGGTGTTTTTGTTTTAAATAAATGAATAAAGGATTTTAGTTATATAGAACTTGCTGTCAGCAGGGAACTGAACAGATGTCACCAACTTACTTAACATGGGTCATTAAACAGCCTTCAGATAGCTATATTTTTTAGTGAAAAGCCACTTTTTGTGTCAGGCCTTCCTTTACTTGTTTGTTTACCCATTTTTTCCTCTGGCAGAGTGTCTGGTTCTGTCTAGTTACTGGGCCTAGTTCTATTTGTTCATTTTTGTAAAGCACTTGGATATATCATGATGTGTGCTGCATACATTTAAGAGACAGTTACATTAAAACTTCATTTGTTTATACCCCTGCAATATATAATGTTAAAGTCGGTTGGGCTGTCTTTCAACCTTGGCGGCTGCCACATCGTAAGAGAACTTGTGGAAGTGTGTGTAGCAAGAGGGCATTTTATCAAAATGTTTTTATTTTTTTAAGTGCATAGTTGGTATTATTCCAACACTCAATAAAGCCTTTAACCTATAGCTCAAGTTTCAGATTTTCATGGCTTACTGCAGTAGCAAGTACCAAACTCACTGTATAATACAGGCTTGTTTTCTTGGTACTAAAACTTGTTTGAAAATTTCTATCCTTTTAAATCTGAAGAGCTAGAGACTTGCTTCAGGAAGTTCTTATTAGTCATTGATAAACTGGTATTTAAATATTTAATCCTCTACTGGTTGAACAGTGGGGTCCATAATACATGTTCTTGATTGTCAACTACTGTGACTCTGATCCCATTGAAAGGCACAAGCAGGTCAGAGCTGTTTTCTTTCCAAATGAAGGCCCTAGCTGACAAACAATTTAAATTACCCTAGTTGGATCCCATTTAATTGTACAGTGGGATGTGCACAAGTTTCAAGTTTATGAGCAATTTCTGGATTCTTAGTTGTGGGAAGGTGGCACTGGTGTGCTATGAGGAGGATGTATTATACACTGGACTCATGCTCTAGCAGATGGAGCATTGTCGTAGTTCTGGGAGATTTTGACAACCATCCAGGCTAGAGGGAATGCATCAGTTGTGAAGGTGGAGATAAGATTTAAGATGGGGGTTGAAGAAGGCAGCTCAAAATGGTTGAAAGCCTTTGCATTCCTACTCAGAAGCAGTTAACATACAATGTAGTTTACCTGGTGTAAGAATGAAAGAGCCTCTTTAGCATACACTGTGGTCACGATCAGAAGAGGTGAGTCTACATACATGTAGCCCTCTTCCAGCGCGGGTAACTTGTAACAAAATAGTTACCCAGCACCAAATGGCTACCAAACATGACTGGCCCCAAGTTGCATCCAGATTCTACAATCTGTAGAATCATGGAACTAAAATACGAAATGACCCATTATGTTAAAGCCACACGCATAAACAGATAATTCCCCGTTTAGCTGTTTTTCGTCTTTATCTGCTTAACAGCCCAATTAAAAAAATATTTTAACATCTAACCAAACTGTATCCTGAACATGAATGTCTGACGCACAGGTGAGCTTCATTACTTGGTGGGCTATTACTGCAACTCATTGGCATATTACTTAAATTTAAGTAAAAATGAGTTTTTTAAAGGCTCTCAAATTTTACTCTATCAATTCTTCAGATATTTTTCATGCAGAATTTTGAGTACAGAACATGAGTCCATTGCTGGCAATGGACATACAAATGGTCAGCACTTGTTCTTAGCACTTACTTGAACTCTACATCGAAGCAGAGTGGGGGTGATGATTGCTGTCTAACCCATGTACTCAAGGTAACTAAACAGGGATCTGTTCACGAACACTGTAACCTGATCAATGTATAGAAGCACTTTGTATTTAAAAATCTTTATACATATTTTTTACATTTAGAAATTATATGGTCCCTCTATGGTTTCTTTCCACATTTACACACTCTATTTAATATTGAAATTTATAATGGTAGCAGGTTATTTCCTTGTGTGTTTACATGACTGTAGGCAGAGAGTTCCTTTCCCCACCTCCTTACCACATACAGGGAGTACTTTTTGTGAGTTTTATGGTTCCATTTGGAGGAGATAATGCTCCTGTTCTCTTCAAGATTGTTCTAGTACAGTGGCTGTCATTCTTTTCTATACTGTGACCCCCCCCCAAAGGACAACAGAGAAGATCTGGGGACCCATCTGGCCATAAAAAAGAGGGTGGTTCAAACCCCAGGTTGAGAACCCATGGTCAAATAACAAAGTATACTTCCATCAGACTCAGACCACCCTACAGAGCTGCCTATGAAGCCCTTTCATTTACCGGCTTGAGATGATTTTTATATGGGACTTTTAAAAGTTAACTTTAAATAGGAGTAATGTTTAGATAACTTTGAAATAGAGCTTTAAAATAATGTACTAAGAGACACTTTAAAGGTTTTATACAGGTGTAGTAGGTGTGTGTGTGTGTATGCTTTTAATGACTTTTCATGAATAGTAACTCTAACATCTAATCCTGTTCTGTCCAATAGGTTGTGACATTTTGTGTTGAAATTCTAACATATTTGACTCCATTAACATTTGTAATCCTTGACACTTGGATTTTTGGTATTAAACCACGTTAAATGCTTTGGTTACAGGTAGATGTTGTCTTAATTTGGGGGGTTGGGGCAGGAAGTGGTAAGTGGCTCTCCAGAATCCTCACTTCTATATGATTCACACTTAACTAACTAAAACAAGAAAGGCTGGATGCAGCTTCTTCTAGAGCTTATAAGCACCACTGTCAGGATGGCCTTGTACAAGGGATAAAAGATGCATTCTGGTCTGGGAAACAAGGGATCCACTTAATATATATTTTAAGGTGAATGTTATGCATTTATGCTTATGCTTTATAATTTTAGATGAGACCATTTAAAAACATAGTTTTGTTAATTTTTTTTATCCTTCCCTTAAATATTCCCTCTTTTTGCTAGTAGACATTAGCAGAGGGGATGTTTTATTAACACCTGAATCATTGTAGAGAGATAAGAAGTGGTAACAATTTCAGAATCTTCTGTTACTGAGAGTCCACTGCATGGCCTGCTGGTGATGAGAACTCCTAAGGAGACTAAAGTTAAATTCCTTCCAATTCCATCTCTAGGTTTCTAAGATCATCATTACCCATGGTATCTAAGCAATTGAAATTCTGACATACAGTCTCCTGCAGTCATAGTGACAAGTACCTGACTTCTTTTCTCAGTGGAGCTGTGAATCTGTCAGGAGTCGTTTTTCTCCTTTTTTGGGTTTATATATTAGCATTCCCATTTTGCACACTAGTATTTAAATAAATAAAAAAAAGGCACCACCTTCCCAGTTTCAAGTAGCAACCATTGTTGATCGCTTCATGGACAAGTAGAGAGACCCTAGATGGTACTACTGGAAGATCTTTGGTCTCAATTTTCCCTCAGATGTAGCTTCCCTGTCAGGACTGATAAAATACCACACATCAGAGGCCAGGAGGGAGCTCTGAGATTGCCATATTTCAGTGTCTTTTATTGTAAGGTCCATACTTCACATCACTGTACTTCTGGACATGAAAGAATGGACATCCTTCAGACCACCTAAAGTGAACATTATTGGGCTGGTGCCAGAGAGCTAACCCATCTTTGAATCCTGAGAGCCAGCAGTTTTGTATTTAGTATCATCTTTATTTAGCAGAGTTGGAAGTTTTCTCAAAACAGCAAAGGAAGGTTGCTACTTTCCTCCTTTTAATTATATTTAACTGGCTAGTTAGAGTTTTTAGTTTAAAAGCTCTAAGCTGTCTGTGGCCCAAGGGGAGATGCTGGAAAACCAATCTATTTTTAATGTGATGAAATTATCAGACTTTGATAACTTTGCTTGAAGCCTGTGTCATAAGTCAATTGCTGCTGCTTTTTTGTTCTCCAAGGGATCTTTCTTCCAGAAATGTAACTGTTTATGCAAGTGAGCTACAAAAGTTTTTATTATAAACAAAATGTCATTTATAATAGTAAAATTGCATATCTTATTGATACTTTGTGAGATGTTATGCCTGTATTGCAAAGGTTGGATAATTTTGTCTATATAATATTGCTGTCCTAATTGCACAGCATGGTTTTACTTAATTTAATGTTGCTGTTTAATATTTTCTTCTTATAGAAGAGCTCCATGCCCTTTTTGGTATAACATGTTTTAATAAATGTTATCTGTCAACTTTGTAAATGTTTTCCTTTTTAATTCTAAGTAAACAAAATGAGTGCCTGTTTAGCTCTAATAGTGTTTTGCTATTGCCATGAAAGATAACAGCTCAAACATAATTTCGGTACATCAAAAAGCAGCCCGTACAATAAAGTGTCATTACATATGATAAAATAAGTAAAAGTACAGCTAGTAATGCATCTTTATTGACACATCAAGTTTACCTGCTAATTTTGCCTAAGTTTTTCTTCTATATACACTACAGGCTGATGAACATGTAAACTATATAACTAAGGGGCCTGTGCCTGCTTAACCAATATAATCCATGTTCTTGATTCTTCCTTTCTCTCCCCCCCCCCCTTCATTAGAAAGGCCACTGTATACCACATCTGGGCTTGGCAGTGAGAGAGCTAGGGGTCTAGTCTTAAACTACTTGACTGTCGATGTCACAGAAATCAGAGAAACAGTGCAACTGACAAACACCTGTAGCAAGAATAAAATGTTCATATTTTAACAGCTACTTTTGACTTGAAGATTCTGGGAAATCAGTGAATGGAATTGCTGTAGGATTCAATATTGTTGCCACCATCAACTATGCATGCACGTCAAGAGGCAAACAGAACCCTTTGCATTTTATTGGTTGATATATGTAGTGGCATTTATAAGACCCCAACTGCTATTGTATGTAGGCATCAAAATGGAGATCAGCACGTGTACCATTGGCAGATCTTAAACCCTTCAGAACACTTAATTCTATGGTCTGTATTATATACAGGAAGTCAGAGTAGATCTAATGGCTCCTCACACTGCACCTTCACCATTTTTCATATAGATAAACAGCATGCCGTAACTAGTTGTTCAGATTCTACCATCTGTTCTGCTGTAAGAAACTTGATTTCTAGTGTGCCACAATTACTTAATAACTAGGCCTTAAGTAGGAAAGAAATTGCAGTTTGAAGGGGAGAGACACTTGCAGGTTGACTTCACCCGTGTTCCTAAATATGTAATATTTAATTTTATATCAAATATGTTTCTTTTAAATAAACTTCCTCGTAAGCTAATTGAGACTAATGTTGAATTTACTTTTAACTTGTTCCAATATGTCTATTAAAACTGGTCTTTCTCTGGTATTCTAGATGTGTATGGTTGTACCATCTTATAGATAGATCTAAAAATCACATTACCAAATGCCTTCATTTACAGATGATTTAAAAAAAAAAATCATAGCACTATGAAGATTTTCAGTTCTCTTAATATTCCTGTTTGTATTTATCACAACAATCTATCTTAATTTAACTGTGTATCATACTGTATCTTCGTAGTTAAAGTGGTGTCAATTCTTCTCTTTATACAAGTACAACTACCACTAATTCTAATAAAAATTAACTTTAGGACTAGAACAGATGCTCAGTCTGCAAACATAAAAAGGAACACTGCTGTCGCTGACAGAATTTCCACTCTAGATAAGGTTCCAGTGTGCCTTCATAATTGCAATTGGTACTACCAGCTATAAAAGGAAATGTGCTATGTGAGTCCACTGCACTTGCAGCCTCTAGTATGTCATTCAGTGCCACCAAAATAATACAATAGTTAATAATTATCAGTTAAACTCGGGTGATTAAAATCTGCTGTAAAATGGAGTTACTTACCTATTAAAAAAAATGTTTTACTTAGTCAGTAATTAGCAATGATGGGTTGCAATACATCCGGCACATGTGACCAACACAAACAGAGAACAACCATACCTGTTTCCACTGTAGGGCTTCCCCCTTGCAGTTCAGGAACTTGCTCTTTATTTACTACTGTATCCCCTATCCTTATATAAGCAAGGATTGCCTTCTATCAAATAGGCTTTTATAACAAATGCTGGTGGGCAAAATGTAAAAAAATTCTGTAACCAGAGACTGCTAAAAGCACTTAAACTCAACATTCAATAAAATTATATTCTGCTCCCATCACTTAAATTGTGGATTAATGATTTCAGAGACGTTTACCATAGTATATGCTGCTTTATTGGCAATGTAGGTTCATGTGCCAGTCCCACTGGTGGTAAGTGGGACATTGATTACCATCACAATGGGAGGAATAGTTAAGAGTTCCTTTGGAGAGAAGGAAGGGTCTGTAGGAAGAAAGAATGAGGGGAGTGAAAGGAACAGGGAAGAATAAAAGGTAGCAGGAAGAGGAATATTTTAATGGCCCTTGGATTGATTAGGGCTGGTAGTACTATGAAGGGCTATCCCTTGCATTTCATTCCTGTGATCTACTGAGTAGCTCTAAATGGAGAACCTAAAAATGCACAGACCAACTGCCAATGAGGTCTCAAACTTGGCTTAGCTTAGTCTTAACATGTATAACAATGCCTCATTGTGGCAAGTGTTTCTAAATATATATGAGGGGTTGAGTGATTATCCCAAGGTTCTCAAATACTAAAGTCAGTAATGTCTAGTGTTCTCTTGTCTTTTTTCATGGTTAAAGCACCCCACAAACTGGAGGAGTGCAAATACAGATCATGTTCAAGTGAGTATACAAGTGCAGCTTTATATAATTCAAATTATTTTTGTGACTGTGAAAGATAGTAATTTCACACTGCAGTTGTAAGGAATGGAATTTAATCTCTTCTCCTCCCCCTGTATCCAAATTTAGGTATTTCTATTGAAAACATATCATTTACCCAGCTTCAATCCATTTGGCCTTCATTCAGCTATCCAAACTGACATTTGTTGCTCCAGATCAGGAAGAATGTTTGATTTCCAAACAAAGATTGGACCTACTTCAGTTTAAAGCAGGTCATTCAGCTAATCCCTAGAAAGATCAATATTCACACACAGTTTCTTTTTTATGCTTAGCAACTTTTCTTTAATACAGTGTGACATACAACAGTTCATTCAACTTTATTTTTGCACCCACTAATCTAGACATTCCCTTACATATACTAATAACTGTTCATGGTTTTAGTTTTGTGACTTTTAATATCAGTGAAAGTTACAGACCCAAACACAATTTGTGCCTCTAAATTATTTCTGATTACGTAGCATTGCATATTTATATTGCAGTAGTGCCTGTAGGCCTCTAATGAACTGTGTGTTGTACAAATAATAGGAGGTCAGGGCTGGTCCCTGCCTCCAAAGGGTTTACCTTCTCAGAAGACCTGCAACATCTGAAGGGTGGGGTTCAGGAGAGAAAAATACAAGAGTATATACGCTTTATAACATTTGCTATTTTGTTTTTATAAATACATAAAATAAGAATCAACTATCATCTTCTCCTTAATCTAGCCATTGTTAATTTGCTAATTGCTGGTCTTTGAATCAAGTTTAAGGCCAGAATGGACCACTAGATTATCTAGTTCAGTGGCTCAAGTCTGATCTGTCTTGTATACCCCCAAGTTTCACCTCATTTAAAAACTACTTGCTTACAAAATCAGACATAAAAATACAAAAGTGTCACAGCACACTATTATGGAAAAATTGCTTACTTTCTCATTTTTACCATATAATTATAAAATAAATCAATTGGAATATAAATATTGTACTTCCATTTCAGTGTATAGTACATAGAGTAGTATAAACAAGTCATTGTCTATATGAAATTTTAGTCTGAACTGACTTTGCTAGTGATTTTATGTAGTCTCTTGTAAAATTAGGCAAATCTCTAGATGAGTTGATGTACCTCCTGGAAGACCTTTGCATACCCCCAGGGTACCCGTATCCTGGTTGAGAGCCACTGATTTAGTCTGACCTGTACATTACAAGCCACTGCTACTATCACATCTATACACTAAACTGAAGAATTTGAATGAGGAATGGATAGTGGCTTTATGAATCAGTTCAGGCAGGGCGTTCCATGTGTAAAGGGGAATATGGTTAAAAAAAATTGTTTTTGAGAGAAGTCTTTCTCCCCTTCCCCCTTTGAATTTTCAGACTCATTATAAGGTAATTTTACTCTACTTACTAAGCATGCGTCATCTTTGTTTTAAGTAAAGGAAGTTTAATAGAGTATGTATAATTAACAGTAAGAAAGCAAAAGAATGTTAATCCACTGCCGTTTATACAAAATTGATAGAGCCCTGCGTGGACACAAAATTTGTATCTGCATGCAATCCGCAAAAATGATCCACGGATATCAGGGCTCTAAAAATTTATACAAAGCATAAGAAGTTTCTTTAGAGACTATTTCATGCTGCTCCATATAAATTGATGGGGTCCAGTACTGCCAATAGAAATCTCCATTGCTGCTTTGCTTTGGTGGGCTTCCCCACAAACTATTGAAGTTAATCTGAGTCCATGGCAAAACCTCCACTGATGGTATTAAGACCAAGATTTAGCCCTGTATGAAAGGAGACAGATTCCCCAGGCCCTAAAAAGGGGATGCTGTTTTGATATTTCCACAACAAGGAGCTTTCAAAACTGAATAGCTTTAACTTGGCTGCCACTTATTCCCTCATTTCCAATCATCTAGGATCTACTTGAATTACTGCTAAGCTCTGAAGTTCATTTATCTAAATAAAAACCATCCTAAAGCTGAGGATCTGGAAAGCCCCTTTCCTATATGGAGGTTTGTTGAGCAAATCTGGATGTAGATACTGATCAAATAGTAAAAAGTTCTCAGCCACATCATAAAAATCACCATGAGAATCCAGTAAGTCCAGATGTTCCTGTAGCTGACCTTTCCTGACCTCAGTTTGAATTGATTTAGCTGCTATGTTTTTAAATATTAATTTTCCTGTTTTTGTGCCTGCTAAATCTGAGCAGCGTGAAGTAGCTATGGACTCCGTGACAACAAGCTCAGCTATCAATGCACTGAGAATTATTTTGGCACCTACTATATGGTTTAGATCAGAAAATTATCTCTATAGTTCATAACTTTTAAAACCATGGAATTTCTGATACTGCATAGAACACCTTAACCTTATCACACCGGTTCTAAGGAAACATAATATTTTATTGCAACTTTCAGAAAGATTATACCCTCAGAATTGCTTATTGCTAAGTACACAGTTAGCTGTAATGGGATCTGATCTTTCTAACAGGTTATCCCCAGAGAAATCAGAAAGTCAGCAAAGGTTTATGATTATAAGAATCTGATGCTGGAACCCTGGGTAGATCATTTAATAACACAGTGAATTTCAGTTAAGGGTTTATTTCAATAAACACTCTCACACACATAAACCCCTTAAGTAATATTAACGATATAACACAAACTGAAAAATGCTAACAAACTAGACATCTTTTGTCAGGGCTGAATATCTTTGTAATAGGTATGTCCTACTGCAACCTCAAACAAGTCATTGGGTTAGATTCAGGGATCACTGGGTGAAATTCTGTGACCGGCATTATGCAGGTCAGCCTAGATGCTCATTAAGGTACCTTCTGACCTGAACATCTGTGGAAAAACAGAATATTAATATTGGACACCATCTTTAGCACATGCCATTATGTCTATACATTACAGCCAGTGGCGGTTCAGCCTTTTATGGGCCTTGGACCACACTGAAAAGATACAAAATTAAGTAAAATAAATATACCTTCAGTCTATTTTTATATACCATTCCTAGCTGTAAAATGGGCCATAAGCTACACAAGCTGTAAAACTGAAAACCAAAATAACCACCGTAGGAGAAAGGACAAAAACACCAGGAGTAGAATCTCAAAAAGAAAGACCCTTGTTTCTAATTTCACTATCCAGAAAGCCATAGGACTGAAAATGAGAAAAGAGAGATGGGAACATACTTAACTCACCTTAGACTTTTGGTCTGAGGCTACAGAAAGAAGTTTTCAGGTCTTGAAACTGCCTCCAAAATCTCAAGACTTATGATTGGACCATACATACTACAGCCATAAAAATGACCTGCAATAATGAGGAGTTGGGTCCTTTTTAGGCAAATTACAAAGCAGACATTCTTAAACTCTAGTATTACATGTATTTATGTGAAGACAGAGAGATTATATTCTTAAATAATAAACTCAATTTATTCTCAATTATTTTATGTCAATTATCTTTCTCTTCCCCAAACAACTGAAACATAGGGTATCAGGGTTCCCTCCCCATTCTGAACTCTGGGATACAGATGTGGGGACCCACATGAAAGACCCCCTAAATTTATATTCCACCATCTTATGTTAAAAATTTCTCCAAGGCACAAATGTCTTTCCTTGTCCTTGGACAGTATTGCTGCCACCAACAAGTGATTTAAACAGACATTCAGGGAGGGGCCACCTGGAGCCCTATCCATCCCAAAATATCCCCCCAAGCCCCTTCACCCCCTTTCCTGGGGGGGGGGGTTGTTGAGAATAATATACCAACCAATAGGTTAACAAAGTGAGCACAGACCAAATCCCTGGTTTTTAGGACACTGAAAATCAATCAGGTTCTTAAAAGAATAATTTTATTAAAAAAAAAAAAAGTAAAAGAATCACACCTGCAAAATCAGAAGATAACTTTACAGGTAAATAAAATGATTTAAAACACAGAGGATTCCCCCCTAGGCTCAACTTCAAAGTTACAAAAACAGGAATAAACCCCCCGCTTAGCATAGGGAAAATTCACAAGCTAAAACAAAAGATAATCTAACGCCTTTCCTTGCTATTACTTACAATTTCTGTAATTTTTAGATGTATCAGTTCAGGATCTTTTTAGGAGTGGGGTTACCTGCTTGGTCTCTCTCTTTGTCCCGAGAGGGAACAACAAACAGAGCACAAACAAAACCTCCCCACGTTTGGAAGTACCTTCTTTCCCCCATTGGTCCTTCTGGTCAGGTGCCAACTAGGTTAATTGAGCTGATTAACCCCTTATAGGTAAGTGGTTCTGTACCTCTGGCCAGGAAGGATTTATGTTACTGCATACATAAAGGTTGTTACCCTTCCCTTTATATTTATGACATAGGAGATGAGGTATCATCCAAGGGGAAAATGTCTAGATTGTATAGGTTTCAGAGTGGTAGCCATAGCCAGAGTGGTAGTCTGTATCAGCAAAAACAATGAGGGAGTCCTTGTGGCACCTTAGAGACTAACAAATTTATTTGGGCATTATTCATTTATTTGTACCCAAATAAATTTGTTAGTCTCTAAGGTGCCACAAGGACTTCTCATTGTTTTTTGTAAGTTGTATAATTTTTCACTGTAGGCAACAATGGAGAGCAGGCTACTTGTGGGGGAAAGAGATTGAGGTTCATAGGGAAGAAAACGGGGGGAGAGAGACATTGGGGAGAAAAAGAAAGGCAGGAAATTTGTATTTGTGGGAATTCCACAAGCAGATCAAGGTCACTATGTAGCCCAAGCACTGTAAAACACAGGGAAATTGTGAGAGAAGCCATTCTATTCAAATTCTACCAGACAACTGGTATTCACAACAATTTGAATCAACAGCCAAGTGCCAGGGAAAATAATACTTGGCTAGAGGGAATTATTGCTATGTTTCAGTGAAGAGAAAGGGGTTGAGATGCTTTGAATGCAGCAAAGTCACCAGCTAACTTAACTCATTCAAGAACTTAATGATGAATTTTTGCCCCATATGAATTCCCTCTAGGTATGCTAGGGTATATCCTGCCTTTTCTCCTCTCCACCACCACACATACTAAATCTGAGTGAGTAATCCAAGTCAGAATTATACTGTAGATCAAAGGTGTCAAAACCTGAAAATTTCTAGCCCTCTTGGCTGAGAAGAAAAGCCGAAAGCAAAGTTAGTATAAGTTGATGCAATGCTATCTGCAGACATTCTGAGGGCTCTGAAAGGTGTGGACTCCTCCCCCCCTTAATATAATTAGTGCATGAATTCTAACTCCTAATGATTTCACTTCATATCTCAGTAATAACTATTTTTTTAGTATCATTTTATCAGGTAGCTTGGAGAACAGGGTGGGACTGGACCACTCCCCCCCCCCCCCCCCCCCCCCCGATGGAACTGGGAGTTACTGCAGTGAAGGAAATGCAGGGAAAAACACTGGAAATGCACAAAGACTGGGAAGATGGAGAGACAAAGAATGGAGAAGGGAGAGAAACAGGACAAAAGTAACAGTGGCCTTAAAGGACAGCACATTTTCTCAGTTTAGTGATGCTGCATGTGACTGAACAAAATATAATGAACATAATTAAGTTTAGGCATTACATAAAGGTTATAATCCACCCTTGATTGTGCAAACCTGTGAGTGCCATGCCAGCTACATCTCCTGGAAAGCATGCAGTTCTACATTTATGCCCAGGTTCATAGCCCATAATAAACAAGTAATTTTTGGACATTCCCAAAAATGAATTTGATACCCCTCCTCATAAGGAGATCTTCTAATTTTCAGAAGTAAATGCTTACAGTGTAATAGCAAATTGTAACCCATCTGTCTCATTGGATTCTCATATTCATAGATTCAAAGGCCATAAGGTCCGATCATCTAGTCTGACCTCCAGTAAAACATAAGCCATAGAACTTCCCCACCAAAAAATTCTTAAACCACATATTTTAGAAAAACATCCAATCTTGATTTATAAATTGTCAATGATGGCTAATCTGCCACTAGCTCAGCTAGTTAGCGCACAGTGCTAATAATGCCAAGGTCATGGGTTCATGCCCATGCTGGACACGCCGTGTGCCAGATGGACAGGGTGGCTTCTGCTCTTTTATTTGATTTAGTTGGGGGTTGGTCCTGATTTGAGCAGGGGGTTGGACTAGATGACCTCCTGTAGTCCCTTCCAACCCTGATATTCTATGGTTCTGTGACCCTTGGTAAAGTGATCCAATGATTAATTACTCTCACTGTCAAGAATCTACATCTTATTTCCAGTCTGAATTTGTTTAGCTTAAACTTCCAGACACTGGATCATGTTAGACCTTTCTCTGCTATACTGAAGAGCCCATTATTAAATATTATTTCTCTATGCAAATAATTATAGACTGTCATCAAGTCACCCCTTAGCCTTTTTTTTTTTTTTTTTTTTGTTGTTGTTAAGCTAAATAGATTGAGCTCTTTGGGTACATTTACAAAACAATTAAACCCTTGCAGCTGGCCTTGGTCAGCTGATTCAGGCTCACAGCGCTTAGGCTGTGGAGCTGTAAAATTACTGTGTCGATGTTTGAGTTCATGCTGGAGCCCTGCACCAGACCCCCAAATCTTTTTCAGAGTCACTGCTTCCCAGGGGAATGTCCTCCATTCTGCATGTATGGCCTACATTCTTTGTTCCTAGATGCATACATTTATATTTAGCTGTATTAAAACACTTATTATTTGCCTGCATCCAATCTACCAAGTGATCCAGATTGCTCTGAATCAGTGACCCATCCTCTTCATTATTCACCACTCCCCCAGTTTTTGTGTCATCTGCAAACTTTATCAGTGATGATTTTATGTTTTCTTCTAGTTCATTAATAAAAAGATCAAATAGTGTAGACATGATCTTCTCTGTAAGAAAACTGCAGGAAAAGTGCAGAGAGACGCATATAACACTGTACGTGGCTTTTATAGATTTAACAAAAGCCTTTGACACGCTTAGTCCATTAGGGCTTTACACTGTTCTGAAGAAGCTTGGTTGTAAACCCATATTGCTAAACCTTGTGAAATCCTTACCCAATGTCTTGAAGGCAACTGTAATGTATGAAAAGCAAGAGTCTGACTTGTTTAACATAAATGGAATGAAGCAGGGTTGCATGCTGGCTCTTACATTGTTTAATATTTACTTCTCATTCCTGTTTCAACATATGTTCTATTCTGATACGGAAGCCGTTCCATACCCCTAATCATTTTTGTTGCTCTCTTCTGAACCTTTTCCAATTCTAATACATCTTTTTTGAGATGGGGCGACCACATTTGCACACAATATTCAAGATGTGGGCGTACCATGGATTTATATAGAAGCAATATGATATTTTCTGTCTTATTATCTATCCCTTTCTTAATGATTCACAACATTCTGTTTGCTTTTTTTGGCTACTGCTGCATATTGAGTGGATGTTTTCAGAGAACTATCCATAGTGACTCTAAGATCTCTTTCTTGAGTGGTAACAGCTAATTTAGACCCCATCATTGTATATGTATAATTGGGATTATGTTTTCCAATGTGCATTACTTTGCATTTATCAACATTGAATTTCATCTGCCATTTTGTTGCCCGGTCACCCAGTTTGGAGAGGTCCTTTAGTAGCTCTTTGCAGTATGTCTGGGACTTAACTATCTTGAGTAGTTTTGTATCATCTGCAAATTTTTCCACCTTACTGTTTCCCTTTTTTCAGATCATTTATGAATATATTGAATAGGACTGGTCCCCGTATAGACCCCTGGAGGACATCACTGTTTACCTCTCTTCATTGTGAAAACTGACCATTTATTCCTACCTTTTGTTTCCTATCTTTTAACCAGTTACCAATCCATGAGAGGACCTTTCCTCTTATCCCATGACAGCTTACTTTGCTTAAGAGCCTTTGGTGAGGCACCTTGTCAAAGGCTTTCTGAAAATCTAAGTACACTATATCCACTGGATCCCCCTTGTCCACATGGTTGTTGACCCCCTCAAAGAATTCTAGTAGATTGGTGAGGCATGATTTCCCTTTACAAAAACCATGTTGACTCTTCCAAAACAAATTATGTTCATCTATGTGTCTGACAATTTTGTTCTTTAGTAGAGTTTCAACCAGTTTGCCTGGTACTGACGTCAGCCTTATCGGCCTGTAATTGCCAGGATCACCTCTGGAGCCCTTTTTAAAAATTGGTGTCACATTAGCTATCCTCCAGTCATTTGGTACAGAAGCTGATTTAAATGATAGGTTACCGATTACAGTTAGCAGTTCTGCAATTTCACATTTGAGTTCTTTCAGAACTCTTGGGTGAATTCCATCTGTTCCTGGTGATTTATTACTGTTCAGTTTATCAATTTGTTCCAAATCCTCTCATGACACCTGACACCTCAATCTGGGATAGTTCCTCAGATTTGTCACATAAAATGAATGGCTCAGGTTTGGGTATCTCCCTCACATCCTCAGCCATAAAGACCAGTGCAAAGAATTCAATTAGTTTCTCCGCAATGGCTTTATCGTCCTTGAGTGCTCCTTTAGCATCTTGATCGTCCAGTGGCCCCACTGGTTGTTTAGCAGGCTTCCTGCTTCTGATGTAGTTAAAAAAAAATTTGCTATTATTTTTTGAGTGTTTGGCTAGCTGTTCTTCAAATTATATTTTGGACTTCCTAATTATATTTTTACACTTCATTTGCCAGAGTTTATGCTCCTTTCTATTTTCCTCATTAGGATTTAATTTTCACTTTTTAAAGAATGCCTTTTTGCCTCTCACTGCTTCTTTTACTTTGTTGTTTAGCCATGGTGGCGTTTTTTTGGTTCTCTTACTATGTTTTTTAATTTGGTGTATACATTTAGGTTGAGCCTCTATTATGGTGTCTTTAAAAAGTTTCCACACAGCTTGCAGGGATTTCACTTTTGGCGCTGTACCTTTTAATTTCTGTTTAACGAACTTCCTCCTTTTTTTGTAGTTCCCCTTTCTGAAATTAAATGCTAGTGTTGGGCTGCTGTGGTGTTTTCCCTGCCACAGGGCTGTTAAATTTAATTATATTATGGTCACTATTACCAAGTGGTCCAGCTATATTCATGTCTTGGACCAGATCCAGTGCTCCACTTAGGACTAAATCAAGAATTGCCACTCCTCTTGAGGGTTCCAGGACTAGTTGCTCCAAGAAGTAGTCATTTAAGGTGTCAAGAAACTTTGTCTCTGCAACCCGTCCTGAGGTGACATGTACCCAGTCCATATGGGGATAGTTGAAATCCCCCATTATTACTGAGTTTTTTATTTCAATAGCGTATTTAATCTCCCTGAGCATTTCACAATCACTATCACCATCCTGTTCAGGTAGTTGGTAGTATATCTCTACTACTATATTCTTATTATTCGAGCATGGAATTACTATCCATAGAGATTCTATGGTACAGTTTGGTTCATTTAAGATTTTTACTTCATTTGATTCTACGCTTTCTTTCACATATAGTGCCACTCCTCCACCAGCACGACCTGTTCTGTCCTTCCATTATATTTTGTACCCTGGTATTACCATGTCCCATTGATTATTCTCATTCCACCAAGTTTCTGTGATACCTATTATATCAATATCCTCATTTAATACGAGGCATTCTAGTTCACCAATCTTATTATTTAGACTTCTAGCATTGGTATATAAGCACTTCAAAAACTTGTCACTTTTTAGCTGTCTGCCATTACATGATGTAATTGAATGGGACTTTTCATTTGACAGTTTCTTATCAGATCCTACCCTCTCCTCCTTACTAGGTCACAGAGAATCTCCATTAATAGATCTTCCCCTAAGGGATGTCTGTGTCCGAACCATGTGCTCCCCCGCACCTGTTGACTTTTCCCCCAGCCCTTAGATTAAAAACTGTTCTATGACCTTCTTAATTTTAAGTGCCAGCAATACGGTTCCATTTTGGTTTAGGTGGAGCCCATCCTTCCTGTACAGGTTCCCCCCGCCCCCAAAGTTTCCCCAGTTCCTAATAAATCTAAACCCCTCTTCCTTACACCATCGTCTCATCCATGTATTGAGACCCTGCAGTTCTGCCTAACTGGTCCTGCGCGTGGAACTGGAAGCATTTCAGAGAATGTACCATGGAGGTCCTGGACTTCAGTCTCTTACCTACCAGCCTAAATTTGGCCTCCAGGACCTCTCGCCTATCCTTCCCTATGTCATTGGAATCTACATGTACCACAACCACTGTCTCCTCCCCAGCACTACAGATAAGTCTATCTAGATGTCTTGAGAGATCCGCAACCTTCGCACTAGGCAAGCAGCTCACATGCAGTTCTCCCGGTCATCGCTAACCCAGGTATCTATGTTTCTGATGATCGAATCCCCCATAACTATTACCTGTCTCTTCCTAATAACTGGAGTTCCCTCCCCCAGAGAGGTATCCTCAGTGCAAGAGGATATCACATCATCATCTGGAAGGAGCATCCCAACTGTGGGATTCCCTCTGCTCCAGTTGGATGTTCTCCTTCCCTGAGACTTTCATCCTCCTTACTAGCACAGAGGCTGTCAGACCAGGGGTGGAACCGTTCTAGTGGGTCTCCGAAAGTCTCATCTATGTACCTCTCTGTCTACCTTAGCTTCTCCAGTTCAGCCACTCTGGTCTCCAAAGCCTATACACGGTCTCTGAGGGCCAGGAACTCCTTGCACTGAATGCACACATACACCATCTGCCCATAGGGCAGGTAATCATACATGCTGCATTGGGTGCAATAAACTGGATAGTCCCCACTCTGTTGTAATTTCCAACAATAATAATCCTAAATGTCTCATATTTGTCTCTGTTCCACCTTTGAGCCTGGGCAGGCATGTTAGTAGAGGACATGTACTTCTACTGCGTATAATTTCCTATCCACCCCGCTATTGCATGAATCATGAGGAATAAAAAGGAAAAAAAGGGGAGGGGCAGCCCACATTGATTTGTTGTACTTCACATAACTTTCTCAAATGATCACGATGAGTGAAAGCCTTTCCTTCCCTACATGATGCTCAGACTAACTGTGAGCTGAGGTTTAAATTGAGGAGATCGCTGGCCCTTAACTCGGGTGAGAGAGATCACAAAAAGTGGGACCCAACCAGAATTAAAAGAAGCTGGGAATAGCATTGTGCTCATTTTATTTTTAAGGGGAATAGGCTCTTTGAAAGTGAACTTAATTAATACACATGCACATTAGCTCTCCTGACAAAGGCCTTAAAATGTGACCTCTAACTGAAAATTAGTTTGGGCTCTCTCTGGAGTTGATCACCACTGCCTCAAGTGTCAGCCAGAGGAAACTGTTCAAAACAACCTGTAAGGTTAAATATAGCTCCCGCCTGAGTTTGTCAGTGCACTAAACCAGGGAAGGAAGCCACTTTATGACATAGTTTTAGTTGGGGCTTGGTTGGCTGCAAATGCACTCTAATTAAGGGAACTTTTGTACAGGCACTTCAGTCTTCTGCTGTGGCGGCCAGGATGTCCCATGAAGTACTTCCCACTGCTGAAGTCCTCTTTACTAGAGCATGTGCAACACACAGTGGAGGTATGCAGGAAGCGCCACCACATGCTGAAAGTAACAGCTGTGCATGGACTATTCCGATTTCTTGACGTGTGCTGAGTCCGTCCCAGCCCATGGGCTGCGTTAGGCATCTCCTGGGGGAGGCGAATGTGTTACCGAAGCAAGAACCTCCGCAGGGATCCGAGCCCTGCGCTCTCACCCCCGCAGAGCAGCTGCAGGTTCGCTGCAGACCCGAAGGCTACAAGGCCAGTGATTTTATCCGGACATCAAGCGTGTCTGTGCCGGCGGGCAGGCTGCCCGCACGCCCCGGCACAGACCCGGGCTCGCCCTGCCGGCCCGCGGCAGCCCCCTGCGGCTGGGCGTGGGCCTAGCTAGGGAACCGCTGGGCCAGCTGCCGGGCGCGTGAGGGGGAGGCGGGCCGACGGGTCGGGACTCGGTCCGTTTCGAAGGGAAACGCGCCGCCGGGCCGGGCCGGGCCCCGCCCTTCGGCCAGGGGAGCCACCAGGCCCGCACCCAGCTCGGTCTGCGGGTGACCCGGAAGTGCCGCTCAGGAATCACTTCCGGGTGCAATTAGCTGTGGGAGCGGGCGGGAAGCGGCGGTGAGAGGGAGCGGGCCGGGCTGGGCACCCGCCATGTGAGAGACCCCGACACCCCCAGGTGAGGAGCCGCTCGCGGCGGGCGGGCGCGCAGGGGGGCGGGGCCCGAGGGCCTTGGGGCAGGCCGCCTTCCCTCTCCCCCCTGGAGCAGCAGCCCCCGCGGCGGGAGCCTAGGCCTCCCCAGGCGGGCAGGGGTCCCTGGGCAGCTCCTCCCCGGGGCAGGGCGAGGATGGGCGCTGCGTGTTCTCCCTCCGGCCCCGCGCCTGCGGCCCGCCGCCCGGGGCTGCTTCGGACGAGGCGGATGGGCAGCATTGCAGGCTCTGGCGTCACGGTCCCGGCCCTTGGGTGGGCTCGCTGGCTGCTTTGCCCCCTTCCTCTTCACCTTCCTTGACACGAATCCTCCCGCTTGCCGGGGCGGGGGGAGTCTGAGCTTCCAGAAATGCAGTGTGGAAACGCCGGGGCACAGGCAGCTCCGTGAGCACGGAATTAGTAACTGTCCAATTAATTGTGCTCCCGTGGAGCCTGACCTCCCAGCTTCCCAGGGAGCGTTCTCGTGTCCTGACTGCGCGCTCTCCCTTGGAGGAGCCTGCTCGGCATAGCCAGCATATCATTTACAGGGATGAGTTAGTTTAATTTTGGCCTGAAAATTCGGAGGCGGTGGGTTATAAATATTGAAGCTTTCTGTAAAGCTAATATTTTCATATAGTGCCCTCTGGCTACCATGAGAATTTTTTATACTGGCTGGTATAGAACTTCTTATGGTTAAGGGTAGACAGACACACAGACTAAACATTTCTTTTGAAGAGTTTAAAACTATAGTTAATTTTAGTCTAGGTAGACCCTTGTTTTTCCCTTTGGGGAAAAAATGTCTAAAGCAGTTTTAAAAACCTTCCATCATGCATACATTAGTTTATTGCAGGAACATAGAGAAAAATAAGCTTGCTGAGTTTGTATTTATTTTTAAAGCCCCGTTTCTCCCTCTCCCCTCCGAACTTGGAGAGCAGTCTGTAATCAAATCCAAACTACTAGATTTTAAAGGTGAGGAAAGGAGGCCACCACTACTTAGTTAAAAATAGCTACAGTAGAACCCATTGCAAAGTAGAGAGACATTGTGGCAGACATGGTTGTGGGTGAAAGTGTCAGGACTTGGGCAGCCATCTGAGATCAGAAAGAGTCCACGCTTTGCCATCCCTTTCCCCCCTTAATGACAGCTGTAGAATGGCCAGTCTAAAGGTCTTAGGGAGACTGTTGAATAATAATAATAATAATAAAACATCAAATTAGAAGAAAGTGATATAACAAGGGAGAGATGGAAGGTACTGACATGGAAAGTACAGATGGATGTTATGTTCTTTTAATGTACTGTAGTGATGATTTTGTTATAAATACCTAAATAGATGGCTAACTTCATTAATTTTCATTGCTTTAAAACACTGTTACAGCAAGAAAATAATGACTGATGTGTAATTCTATAAAATGTAAAAAGTTATTAGCTGTACATGAGAAATTAGAAAACCAGCCAAACATGTCTCTGACGTTAATTACATATTCTTCATTTATAGTAATATCAAATATTAAACATAATTTATTTCACAGTTTAGCTTTGACAAAGTAAAGGATATGTATTTTCCAAAACAGATTGTGCTAACAGAATTGTCTCCCATGTTGCCAGTGGCTTGTTAAAACATCTGGTTTCTCAAATTTGGAACAAAGATTGCTATAATTGTGATTTAGGAACCATTGAATACTTGACTATAAATGGTGAAAATGGAAATGTTGGTGACTGCATAAGTGCTCAGATATGTGCACAAAATGAAGACTACACAGTTGATTATTTGTTAAATATCTTGCTGATTTCAAAGCACATTTATGGTTCCGATGTATATGTTGTACTTGTCTGGCACCTAACCTTTGTGTCCAGATCTTAGTTACTTCCAGCCTTTCACTGATATGATTATTGCTGTTATTGGAATTAGATGTGTACATATATCTGGGTTTACATGTAAACTGACTTTTTGAGCTAAAATCAGAAACTTGACTTGATCATGAAATGTTTGTTGTCTCCTAGTCTTCGAATCGTTACCTGTTTATTTTCACTACAATCATTTTTATATGAGCCAGCAATGTACATAGCAGCAATAAGGAGGAAAGCAGTCCTCATGTGTTTATTTCAGAAGTACTTTCTGTGTTGTAATATTGCTCAAAGAAGAAGGCTTAAAATTTTCTATATTTCTAGTGTCCCAATTGCTATGTCTAGATGCCACACTGTTCTCGGTGCGTTGCAAGGTATAGTGCATTTGTAATCTAATAATTTACTAGTTTAATAACTAAAAGCACTCAACCTTTAATAGCGTAATTTTAAAGACAACAGGGCTAGCATTTTTAACTAACTGTTCAAATTACTAGTGCTGGTGGGAATTTTTTTCAACAAAACTCAGTTTTTCAAAAACTTTGCTGGAAAATGTTGATTTGTCAAACTGGAACTTTTCATGGAAGTTATTGGTTTTGGTAAAACTTTCATTGGGAAGGTTTCTTAAGTCCAGCATAGAATTTCTGGTGTAAGAGGGAACTGCCCTAAAATTAGGGTGACCAGATAGCAAGTGTAAAAAATCAGGAAGGGGGTGGGGTGTAATAGGTGCCTATATAAGAAAAAAACAACAACCCAAAATCGGGACTGTCCCTATAAAATCGGGACATCTGGTCACCCTACCTAAAATAGCCAATAACCCAGTGATTAGGGCACTCACCTAGGATGTAGGAGAACCAGGTTCATGTCCCTGCTGTGCTTGATGATTTGGAACAGGAGCTTGAACCTAATCACTGCATAAATTAACTATGTGACTATAATCCAAATTAGAACAGCTCCAATGTGCGAGAGCGAGAGACAGCCCAAAAATGGCTATAGCTCTCTTGGGAGGGCACTCGCCTGGGATGTGAGACACCTAGGTTCAAATCCCTGTACTAAAAGATTTTAACTGAAGAGAACATTGGCCAGGGACATGCATCTGTATGTCCAGGGTCTCACTGAGCTGTTGGCTATTAGGGGGTGTCGTCTCATGTTTTATCATGAACATTTTTAAAAGGTCTTGGTTTCATCCCAATGTGGAATGGAAACAATGTAAAAGCTAAATCTGTTTTGCAAAATTGAATTCTTGTTTTTTGGCTAGCAATAATATGTAATTTTTATGGCTCCTCTGATAGAGGGCTTACCACTAAAGTGTTGGATCTGTTCTGAATGTGTGTGATGAGGACACGTGGTGTGTCTCTCTCTATTAGTTCCTATTGGGCAGAAGATTGAAATTAACAAGAATTTTTCTCTCTGAAATTTATAATCTTCAATACCCTGCCTGCGCACAAAAATGGAGGGACTGGATACTGCAGCATTTCCTACGCCTGGTATTCTGTCAGCTCCTTTTTCTCAGGAGTTGGGATTGGAGTTTTTTTGGGGAATAGGGGAGAGGCATGATTTAAATTGTTGTCCAGTTATGTAGCCTTACAATTACAAGAGACAATATGGTTCCATCTGTCCTAAACAAAAGCATGTTAATTTACTGATTCCAGGAGAGAACTTTCGAAACCACAACACGTACAAATTTTATTTCAAGTTGTCCTCTGTTACATGTACATCAAAAACCATGAAAGTGTAACTTTTGACCCCTGCCAAGTGGACTTTTAGTTCATTGTCTCAGTGCCTTGTGTTGTGGGAAGCTTAAGGGGTCTGTATGTGTTGTGACCTGTACACCTTTCTTAACAATAGAAAGAAAATATTTGGCATCTTTTGACTTCTGTGTTTGGTTTTGAGACATGGGATTTTTTTCCCCAATTATGTCAAGAAAGGATGCTTAATCAAATTTGTTATGAAATACACCACAAACTTCTATATTCCTCTAGTCTTAAGAGACTTTATATATTTCCTTCTTAATGCTGGCGGTGCAGTATTGTCATATTACAGGTGTAGTCCTTTTGAATGACATTAAGCCAAGACCATTTCTGCCTATTTGTGTGGCTGATGAGATAGCAATTGAAGGTACTGTATCTCATTTAAAAGTTCAGGGAATAGCCTGGAGTCATGACCAGTGTTCCCCCTGTCAGTATGTGGTATTCATGCATCCAAGGAGTGTGAGGAATTTTTATGTGCAGGGTGGCTCTCTGTTTGCCAGTATCTAACACGGTACAATATAAAGTGCTTTGATGTTCCCTTAAGTATGAAAGATTCAGAGAAAAACTACATTCTGTGCTATAGAGAAAGTGTAAACAAAATGAAGCTTTAGTACAACAGTGAAAAGTGCAGAATGTTACTGAACTAAATTGCAGCATTTTTCAGTAGCGTTGTGGTATCATTCTGTACGAAGGGGCTAACTCCAGATCCTGTTGACTTTCTTAGTGATTCACAATAAATTGTTACTTGTACTGAGATCAGAATTCTATATTTTTGTACTCTGTTTTTTGTAACTGTACTTTGCAACTTGCCAAGGCCCAAATAGGAGAGATTCAAAATGAAGGATACAAATAAATTCATGCAGAAATTGTTGTGGGATTTATTCGTTTAGGGTAAATTAATTATTTATTTAACTTTGGTTTAATGATTCTTTATTTCTGACATAAATAATTTTAAAAAATAAGTGATGGGACACTAGGTTTGTGAAGAATGAAAGTAACTCTGGGACAAAAATGAGTGATTTTTTTTTTCCCCTTGAAATGAGGAACAGTTACGAGGTGTGTCTGTACCAATAATATCCCATACCAGGCACTCTCTGAAGTAAAATGGATCAATTATTTTCTCTGCTAATGATGCCAAAGTCTAAAAAATAAACAAACAAAAAAACGACTCTATATTTAAGAGCCCATAATTGTCCCACAAGTGGTATGTATCCCCTTTAGATTAACAGTTTAAAAATTGACACTTGCACAGCTTTAACTTCCAGGATACAGATTTTATAATACAATGAACAACTGAAACACTTCCCGCGGCTCCCATTGGCCGGGAACGGCGAACCGCGGCCACTGGGAGCTGCAAGCGGCCATACCTGTGGACGCTCAGGTAAACCAAGCATCTAGTGGCCCACCAGGGGCTTAACCTGAAGAAGTCACAAGCCAAGTTTGGGAACCCCTAGTTTAAATCACCATATACACCATATAATTCCTCAGTACAATTTTTTAAAAATTTCTCTGTCTTCTTATTGCCTTGTCTCCTGGAATCTTCTTTGGAAGTTCCAGTTGACAAAGTTTGACACGCATTGATAAATATGAAGCATAATAGGGAACTTTTGAGTAGAGAGGTGATCTGCTGCCAGGTTACCTGTTTTTGAATTTGGTCATTCAGACATGATTTCAGTAGGTGTTTGATTACCTCAGCACTCCTTTGCCTTCACGTACAGCAATTCTTAAATATTAGTCCTCATTTGTGCAATTTAGAGTAAAACTTCGCATATTATGCCAGACCTCTAGACAAATATAATCAATACACTAAGATTAATATTTTGTAGCAGTTTATCTGTTCCGGTAAGCTTAAAAAGGTGTTCTGAAGAAGGGTTCTTCTGTGGTTTACAAGGAAGGAATAGTATCGGTCTGGGGTGTAGCTGCAGTATATGAATTCCATAGAAGTATGTATGGGTGTGTGTTTGTGTTTATATATAGATACAGCTATCCCTTATAGAACTTGTTTTAAGTGCATGGGTCCAAAGTAGCCAAGACTTTATTCTGAACATTTATTAATTGTGTGAATCGTCTGGAAAAGTCCCTTTACACCTCTACCCAGATATAATGTGACCCGATATAACACAAACTTGGGTATAATGCGGTAAAGCAGTGCTCCGGGGAGGCGGGGCTGCGCACTCCGGTGGATCAAAGCAAGTTCAATATTACGTGGCTTCACCTATAACGCGGTAAGATTTTTTGGCTCCCGAGGACAGCGTTATATTGAGGTAGAGGTGTATTTAGTGAAATAGTTTTTGAAATATATATAATCAATATGTTCTACTTATTTCATTTGAATTATATAGAAATAAACTACAGTTTGTAGTGCTTTTTGAAAGACTAAAGACAAAAGATTTCCAGGAAAATGGCAGCTTAAACCTAAGAATGGCTGAAAAGTGGGCAATACTATATATTTATAGTATACTTAATATAAAGTGAAGTACAAGTGCTTTGTGGTTAAATACGACATTTGAATTATTTTTGGCCTGCAAGAAGCTGTTTTCTCCAGGAAGATCAGTCCTTAATAAAATGCTATTTGTTTACTAATTGCAGAAGAGCCTCTGGGCTAGAAAGGATACAGAGCTAGATGGACCATTGGTCTGACCAGTATGGCTTTCTTATGTTCTTACAAAACTGAGGGCCAGATTCACTGACACAGCAAAGACCCTTTGTGTCACACTGTTAGCAGATTCTCTCCATAAAGCCAGTGTATAAAGGCCTGGGAGGATCACCCCAGTGCAAGATGGGGAATGCTTCAGTGGAATAGAGCTGGCATAGAGGCTCCTACACAATCCTGCTCTCCAGGACTGACATAAGAGATGTGACTGAAGAAAAGGGGGCCTAGTAAGGGGCCCTATACTGCACCAATTTCTGGCTGCAATTTCAACTGCTTTGCCCTTTTAGTAGCTTGCATAAATTAAATCAGCCTGTAGGCAGCTCTAACCTGGTGACTGCCCATAGCAGCTGCAAGGTTGGAGGAATACAAAGGTGAGCTTTAAGCTAATTTTCTAGTCCAGCTGTAGTTGAGGATCTGGCTCTAAAAAACTTTCAGCACTGATCATAGTGCCCAAAGTGTCATCTTTCTAAATGAAAAAACACTGAAAAGTCCTCATAGGTGATAGTAGTGGTGTATAAGATGTCAGATTGCATAAAAAAGTTCTTTCAGATTCCAACAAATTAGTGGAGTAAGCACTCAAATCTTTTAAAGTTAAGATGAGATCTTCATGAATATCCATTACAACATACTATTTTCTTTCAGCTTTCTCCTACACTTTGGCTACAGCATTCTGATTCTGATCAATCTCAGTGTTACGGGAGCATTTTTTTTCTTCAAAACAAAGTATGAGGTTACAGTTGATGACAGTTCAGTCTAAATTTTGATTAGGCCTGAGAGAAATACTTAGAAAAGTTATTTTTACACGTTAGTTACAGCAGTAACCACATGTTGTTTTAATGTTTTTGCCTATGGTTATATTAATGATGATCTTTAAAAATCAAATATGGCAAGGTTTTGGCTTCCATATATTTAAATACGTGATTATAGCTTATATGATTCACAAACAGTTTTAACAGACAGGTATGTATCAGCAAGTGAATGAAACTAAACAGGTGCAGACTTAAAAGCAGAAATTAAATATGAGCTTGGCAAGTGTGTGGCTCCATATAGTAGTTACACAATGCTTTCCTGCTATTACCATTATAGGCATGAAAATTAAATACCAAGTATATTACATCACCTTCTATTGATTTCACTATTTTAAATTGAAAAATGAGATTTTTTTTTGTAGACCTTGCTGTTTGTTTGTTACTTTAAGAAACTACTCTTATCTGAAGTAATGTTAACCTTGTCCTAAGAAGTAGGGTTATGATAGATAACCAATGGAACATAAGCTCCTGGTGCACTCAAGATACTATGTTGGTGGATGGCATTATAGAACCATAAGGTTAGGCAGTGTGAGGCATTAGCTAAGAGGGCGAATGCGATCCTTGGATGTATAAGATGGGGAATAGCAAGTAGGAGTAAGGAAGTGGTGTCACCTCCTGTTTATAGCATAAGTGAGACATTACTAGAACACTGTGTTCAGTTCTGGTGTCCATGCTTCAAAAACGATCTTAAAATTAGAAAGGTGTCAGAAAAGCTATAGAAGAATTATTCAAGGTCTGAAAAACATGCCTTATAGTGAAAGATTTAAGAAGCTTCATCTGTTAATCTTATTCCGGAGGTTAACTGGTGACTTGATCAGCCTGCAAGTACCAACATGGAGGAAAATATTTGATAGTAGATAGCTCTTTAACAAAAAGGCATAACAAAACCCAATGGTTGGAAGCTCAAGATAGACAAATTTAGACGAGAAATAGAGTGCACTTCTTTTCAGTGAGGGTAATTAACCATTGGAACAACTTACCTTGGTATACGGTGGATTCTGCAATCACTTGAGGCCTTTAAATCAAGGCTGAATATCATAGATTCATAGATTCATAGATTCATAGATTATAGGACTGGAAGGGACCTCGAGAGGTCATCGAGTCCAGTCCCCTGCCCGCATGGCAGGACCAAATACTGTCTAGACCATCCCTGATAGACATTTATCTAACCTACTCTTAAATATCTCCAGAGATGGAGATTCCACAACCTCCCTAGGCAATTTATTCCAGTGTTTAACCACCCTGACAGTTAGGAACTTTTTCCTAATGTCCAACCTAGACCTCCCTTGCTGCAGTTTAAACCCATTGTTTCTGGTTCTATCCTTAGAGGCTAAGGTGAACAAGTTCTCTCCCTCCTCCTTATGACACCCTTTTAGATACCTGAAAACTGCTATCATGTCCCCTCTCAGTCTTCTCTTTTCCAAACTAAACAAACCCAGTTCTTTCAGCCTTCCTTCATAGGTCATGTTCTCAAGACCTTTAATCATTCTTGTTGCTCTTCTTTGGACCCTTTCCAATTTCTCCACATCTTTTTTAAAATGCGGCGCCCAGAACTGGACACAATACTCCAGCTGAGGCCTAACCAGAGCAGAGTAGAGCGGAAGAATGACTTCTCGTGTCTTGCTCACAACACACCTGTTAATGCATCCCAGAATCATGTTTGCTTTTTTTGCAACAGCATCACACTGTTGACTCATATTTAGCTTGTGGTCTACTATAACCCCTAGATCCCTTTCTGCCGTACTCCTTCCTAGACAGTCTTTTCCCATTCTGTATGTGTGAAATTGATTTTTCCTTCCTAAGTGGAGCACTTTGCATTTGTCTTTGTTAAACTTCATCCTGTTTAACTCAGCCCATTTCTCCAATTTGTCCAGATCATTTTGAATTATGACCCTGTCCTCCAAAGTAGTTGCAATCCCTCCCAGTTTGGTATCATCCGCAAACTTAATAAGCGTACTTTCTATGCCAATATCTAAGTCGTTGATGAAGATATTGAACAGAGCCGGTCCCAAAACAGACCCCTGCGGAACCCCACTCGTTACGCCTTTCCAGCAGGATTGGGAACCATTAATAACAACTCTCTGAGTACGGTTATCCAGCCAGTTATGCACCCACCTTATAGTAGCCCCATCTAATTTGTATTTGCCTAGTTTATCGATAAGAATATCATGCGAGACCGTATCAAATGCCTTACTAAAGTCTAGGTATACCACATCCACCGCTTCACCCTTATCCACAAGGCTCGTTATCCTATCAAAGAAAGCTATCAGATTGGTTTGACATGATTTGTTCTTCACAAATCCATGCTGGCTGTTCCCTATCACCTTACCACCTTCCAAGTGTTTGCAGATGATTTCCTTAATTACTTGCTCCATTATCTTCCCTGGCACAGAAGTTAAACTAACTGGTCTGTAGTTACCTGGGTTGTTTTTATTTCCCTTTTTATAGATGGGCACTATATTTGCCCTTTTCCAGTCTTCTGGAATCTCTCCCGTCTCCCACGATTTTCCAAAGATAATAGCTAGAGGCTCAGATACCTCCTCTATTAGCTCCTTGAGTATTCTAGGATGCATTTCATCAGGCCCGGGTGACTTGCAGGCATCTAACTTTTCTAAGTGATTTTTAACTTGTTCTTTTTTTATTTTATCCGCTAAACCTACCCCCTTCCCATTAGCATTCACTATGTTAGGCATTCCTTCAGACTTCTCGGTGAAGACCGAAACAAAGAAGTCATTAAGCATCTCTGCCATTTCCAAGTTTCCTGTTACTGTTTCTCCCTCTTCACTAAGCAGTGGACCTACCCTGTCTTTGGTCTTCCTCTTGCTTCTAATGTATTGATAAAAAGTCTTCTTGTTTCCCTTTATTCCTGTAGCTAGTTTGAGCTCATTTTGTGCCTTTGCCTTTCTAATCTTGCCCCTGCATTCCTGTGTTGTTTGCCTATATTCATCCTTTGTAATCTGTCCTAGTTTCCATTTTTTATATGACTCCTTTTTATTTTTTAGATCGTGCAAGATCTCGTGGTTAAGCCAAGGTGGTCTTTTGCCACATTTTCTATCTTTCCTAACCAGCGGAATAGCTTGCTTTTGGGCCCTTAATAGTGTCCCTTTGAAAAACTGCCAACTCTCCTCAGTTGTTTTTCCCCTCAGTCTTGATTCCCATGGGACTTTACCCATCAGCTCTCTGAGCTTCCCAAAATCTGCCTTCCTGAAATCCATTGTCTCTATTTTGCTGTTCTCCCTTCTACCCTTCCTTAGAATTGCAAACTCTATGATTTCATGGTCACTTTCACCCAGGCTGCCTTCTACTTTCACATTCTCAACGAGTTCCTCCCTATTTGTTAAAATCAAGTCTAGAACAGCTTCCCCCCAGTAGCTTTTTCAACCTTCTGAAATAAAAAGTTGTCCCCAATGCAATCCAAGAATTTGTTGGATAGTCTGTGCCCCGCTGTGTTATTCTCCCAACATATATCCGGATAGTTGAAGTCCCCCATCACCACCAAATCTTGGGCTTTGGATGATTTTGTTAGTTGCTTGAAAAAAGCCTCATCCACTTCTTCCACCTGGTTAGGTGGCCTGTAGTAGACTCCTAGCAGGACATCTCCCTTGTTTTTTGCCCCTTTAAGCCTAACCCAGAGACTCTCAACACTTCCGTCTCCTATGTCCATCTCTACCTCAGTCCAAGTGTGTACATTTTTAATATATAAGGCAACACCTCCTCCCTTTTTCCCCTGTCTATCCTTCCTGAGCAAGCTGTACCCATCCACACCAACATTCCAATCATGTGTATTATCCCACCAAGTTTCAGTGATGCCAACAATGTCATAGTTGTATTTATTTATTAGCACTTCCAACTCTTCCTGCTTATTCCCCATACTTCTCGCATTTGTATATACGCATCTAAGATACTGGTTTGATCTTTCCTCCCGGTTTTGTCCTGACTCTCCTTTCTCTCTGCCAATATAGCCCACACTCCCTCTCGTTTCCGACCCATCTCCCCGGTCTCCATGTTCCCCACTTACCTGTGGGCTTTGCTCACCTGTCCCCGTCGAACCTAGTTTAAAGCCCTCCTCACTAGGTTAGCCAGTCTGTGTCCGAATAGGTTCTTTCCTCTCCTCGAAAGGTGAACGCCATCTCTGCCTAGCAGTCCTGGCGTTCACCTTTCGAGGAGAGGAAAGACCCTATCTTCAAAAGACATACTGCAGCTCAACAAGGAATTATGGTCTTGATCTATAAATTACTGGTGAAGTGGTTCAGTTTGTGTTATGCAGGCAATGGTCCCTTATGGCCTCAAAATCTATGAATATTTTGTTTTAGTTCCTAGAACTACATGGCAGTGGCAATATGGCCAGGACTACACTCAAGTCTTTTGCCAGTATAGCAATGTCAGATAGTGGTGTATAGTGTCAAAAGCCCTAGTGTAGATGGCAGTCTACTGGCAAGAGTGTTTTTGCCAGTATAGCTTATTTTTTTCGGGGCCCTGTTATAAGTTGAGTCTGCACTAGGAGAGTGTGCCATCATAGGAATAACAGCAAATCTTTTCTAGTGAAGACCTGACATACTCCTTGCACTGTATTATATATAATTAATACACAAGACTATACCTAAAATAGTTTTCTAAATGATTTAAAATGGATATTTCAGACTTCTCTCCTACATTTTGGTAGCATACATGTTTTTTTTAAATGTGGTAAGTTTGTATATATAATAAATATTTCACCATCTAAGATTCAATATTATAGAAATTCAAAGATTTTAGCATTATCTGTCCCTATTGGAATATCTCCATTCATTGATTGGGATTCTTCTTTCCAGGAATTCCATCTCATTAGTACAGCTCTTTACTTTCCAATAAAGACCCAGCTTGCTGCAAAGTAGGATTGCATTAGGTAGTGTTTTCCATTAGAAGACTATAGAAATCAGAAAGTTTTAGGGTTGTGGAAAGCAAATGATAAAATTTAATCTTTACCGCTGCTCTGAAACTTTGCCATTGCTTTCTAATAAAGTCATTTTTTCTGACCCATTTTGTCAATTTGATTATGCAAAGTAGAAGCATTGTTTGCTTATTTTTATAACTTTTTTGGCATAGACTAATTGTGTTAGTGATTTAGTATGTACTGTAATTGGATGTTGTCGCAGGGTAGATACACCCAGTCACGGGTTGTTGGATTATGGGGGAAACAAAATGGGGATTCAACAGCTCAAGTGGCTTACAGCTCTAGTGTCAGTATAGTGGTGCTGGCTGCCAGGGCAGCGGGATCCAGTGGCCAGAGTCTGTTTGTCTCATCTAGTTCAAGGCCATGTGGCCCAATGGCCAGAGTCAGTAGAGATGCCCTTCTGCTCAGGGCAGCATGGCCCAGTGGCCAGAGTCAAAGCTGTCCTTTGATAGTAAAGCCCGCCACTTCAGGGGTGTGACCGCACCCGGTGGTGGGTGCAGTTGTGGTAGAGGGATCCAGGCTACCCTTCTCCACCAGGCCCCAAGGAACCAGTAGTTTTGTGATCAGTCTCAGTCTCTTGTTGCTATAGTCCTGATCCCTGGGTCACTTCCTACCCTGATTTCCAGTAACAGCAATCTCATGCCTCAGCAGTCTCTTCTCCGACAAACTCGGCAGCCAGCTGGGTGTCCACCTGGCAGCTTCCTGGTAGGAGCCCTGCAACACACACCTGGTCTCCTCTGTGATCAGCCAAGACTAACCTTAGCTATTCCCTTTTATACACTGGTTCCAGTCTGAGCATGCCCAGCAGGGGCAAGAGGGCATGGCTTCTTCAGCCCACAGAGTGTGATTAACCTCTGTGGAACCAGTGCAGGTTAGGTACGCCCTGTTCCAGATATTACAATTTTTAAGTCTTTTGTTAATTGAACATATTTTAAAAATTAAGCAGGAAATTTAATGGAGGAAGTTATATGTATTAGGGTTGTCAAGTGATTAAAAAGATTAATCGTGCTTAATCATGCTGTTAATAATAGAATTCTATTTATATACATATTTTTTGGTTTTCCACATTTTCAAATATATTGATTTCAATTACAACACAGAATAGAGTGTACAGTGCTCACTTGATATTTACTTTTTATTATAAATATTTCCACTGTAAAGATAAAATAAATAGTATTTTTCAATTTGCTTAACACAAGTACTGTAGTGCAATCTCTTTATCATGAAAATAGAACTTATAAATGTAGAATTGTGTACAAAAGATAACTGCATTCAAAAATAAAACAAAGTAAAACTTTAAAGCCTACAAGTCCACTTAGTCCTACCTCTTGTTCAGCCAATCGCTCAGACAAACAAGTTTGTTTTCATTTGCAGGAGATAACTCTGCCCTCTTCTTGTTTACAATGTCACCTGAAAGTGAGAACAGGCATTTCGGCGGTGACACCTATTGACGTTGCCACTTGGCGGCGGCATTTCGGCGGATGCTCGTCATCTGGCGCCCGCCAGACGAAAAAGGTTGAGGACCACTGCCCTAGAGTGATCTCTTTTGTTTCCTTCCCTCACATTTATGTTAAGGACCAGAATTAAAGTAAAATGTTTAAGCTATTTTTTCAGTCTGTCTACAGACACAGGAAGGTAGCAGTGTAGTATCAGTTTGTGTATGGGAAGTGATCTCAGAAAACAAAAGGGCTGAAAACTTCTTAAAAACAAAACCTTAAATTTTTCAGAAAACATTGAAATCAACACAGGGACCCTTTTCAGACTGGTTGTTTAATGATTAGAAGTATAGGCCAACAAAGTAAAACTGGAAATAAACAGGTAAAACGTTACCCTTGTGCCAGTAGCTTAGTTCCTTCTGGCCTTAAAGTCTGGTATTCTGATCTAGTCTGACCACCTACATAACACAGGTTATAGAATTTCACCCAGTAGTTCCTGCATGAGGCTCATAACTTATGGTTGATCTTTCAGAAGGATATCCAATCTTTAAAATAAAGATTTCAAGTGATGGAAAATCCACCATATCTGTTGGTAAACTGTTCCAAAGGGAAATTGTCCTCACTTCTTAAGAGTGGCAGGGGAGAACTGAATGTTGTGTTTCTAGTCAAAATTTGTCTAGCTTCAGCTCCCAGGAATTGGATAATATTATGCTTTTCTCTACTAGATTGAAGAGCCCTGTACTATCTAAAATATTCTCCTCATCTAGGTACTTCTATACTGCAATCAAGTAATCTTTTAACCTTTCCTTGGTCCCATTTTTCCCCTTGTTTCTTGCTAGTACATGGTGCTAGAATACCATGGTAAGTATATTAGATTTGTTAAATATGCCTTACATTATTAATAAACTTAGTTTCCTAAATCTATGTAGCAGGCCTTACAGAGTGGCTGCTGGACAAATGGAGTAGGAAAATGTCTGACTAATTCTGAAAAAAACATGCCATCAGGGGCTCGTTCACCTGCACATCTGCCAATGTGATATATGCCGTCATGTGCCAGCAATGCCCCTCTGCCACGTACGTTGGCCAAACTGGACAGTCTCTACGCAAAAGAATAAATGGACACACATCTGACATCAGGAATCATAACATTCAAAAACCAGTAGCACACTTTAACCTGTCTGGTCACTCAATAACAGACCGGAGGGTGGCAATTTTGCAACAGAAAAGCTTCAAAAACAGACTCCAAGGAGAAACTGCTGAACTTGAATTGATATGCAAATTAGATACAATCAACTTAGGCTTGAATAGAGACTGGGAATGGCGGAGCCATTACAAACATTGAATCTATCTCCCCATGTAAGTATTCTCACACTTCTTATCAAACTGTCTGTACTATCTTGATTATCACTTCAAATGTTTTTTCTCTTACTTAATTGGCCTCTCAGGCCTTGGCTACACTTACCAGCTAGTTCGACGGCTGGAAATCGAAGTTCTGGGTTCGACTTATCGCGTCTAGTCTGGACACGATAAGTCGAACCCGGAAGTGCTTGCCGTCGACTGCGGTACTCCAGCTCGGCGAGAGGAGTACCGCGGAGTCGACGGGGGAGCCTGCCTGCCGCGTGTGGACCAAGGTAAGTTCGAACTAAGGTACTTCGACTTCAGCTACGTTATTCACGTAGCTGAAGTTGCGTACCTTAGTTCGAATTGGGGGGGGTAGTGTAGACCAAGCCTCAGAGTTGATAAGACAACTCCCACCTTTTCATGCTCTGTGTGTGTGTGTGTGTGTGTGTGTGTGTGTGTATATATATATATATATATACCCCCTCCCCC
>NC_048314.1:25865399-25882411 GCF_013100865.1 Trachemys scripta elegans
TCATGCTCTCTGTATGTGTATATATATCTCCTCAACATATGTTCCATTCTGTGCATCCGAAGAAGTGGGCTGTAGCCCACGAAAGCTTATGCTCAAATAAATTTGTTAGTCTCTAAGGTGCCACAAGTTCTCCTGTTCTTTTCGCATATACAGACTAACACGGCTGCTACTCTGAAACCTATAATTCTGAAGTGATCTTAACCTCCAGCTAAGCAGGGGTTGGAGTCACTTTTAAAAGAAAGAGAGGAAAAACAATGAACTGCATTTTCTTTGATATTCTATTTGATTTCAGATGTTGCTTGCCCTGCTATCTTGATGTAGAGAAGTGCTGCCACCTGTGAAGATGATTGTGTGTAGCAGTGTAACAGTGTTGGGACTTGCCACCGCAGCACCTCCTACTGGTTGCCTCTGGGAATTAGCTCAGTCCAGTGGAGCGCCCTCTCTTGGTGGTGTCCCGCCCGTTGTTTCTCGCCCTTGGTTGGCTTCTGAGCCCATGTCGCTCTCCAACTCGCGGCGTCCTCTTCCAGACCACTGCCCTCCGGCAGTGCCCCTCAGTCTATCCACACCCCCCTTCCGGGGATTGGGTGATCAGCAGTACTACATTCCAGCCACCATGTCCAACGACACCCTCTGAGTCTAATCCCGTCTTGTCAGGGATCTGGTGGGTCTGTGATGGCCGCTCCCTACGGCCGATGGCTGGGTGTACTGAAAGGGGGAGGACCCAGGCCCGCCCACTACTCTGGGTCCCAACCCAGGGACCTCTAGTGGCAGCCGTCCTGTCCTCCTCCTCCTCTCCCTCCGTCTGTCCACGTCCCTGGGCCATTTCCCCTTCGGCCCCTCGCACCAGCTAGGCCCGTCCCCTCAGGGCCTGCAGCATGGCAGACACCGGGCTGGAGTTCCTTTCGGCTCCCGCAGGCCTGCCCAGCACTGTGCTGTCCCAGGTGCTAGTCTCCCAGCTCTGGAGACAGACCTTCCTCTCTCAAAGGCCTGGGACAGACTGACTGCTCCCTTCCTGGGCAGCCTTCTTAGAGGGCTGAGCCTGGCCCTGATTGGCTGCCTCCAATCTGGGCCCTGATTGGCTCTCAATAAGCTCTTCTCCCATTGGCTCCCTGTCTGTGCAGGCCCACTGGCCTGCCGCAGCCCATACTCTCAGGGAGTGGGGTAGTCCACCCCACTACAAGCAGGGTTAAGTGGGGGATGGCACCTTCTAGCAGGTTTCACTTTGCTGTCTGCTTCTGGTGGATGTTAAGTTTTTTTTTTTTTTAGAAAAAAGAAGAACAGGAGTACTTGTGGCACCTTAGAGACTAACAAATTTATTAGAGCATAAGCTTTCGTAGAAGTGGGCTGTAGTCCACGAAAGCTTATGCTCTAATAAATTTGTTAGTCTCTAAGGTGCCACAAGTACTCCTGTTCTTCTTTTTGCAGATACAGACTAACACGGCTGTTACTCTGAAACCTTTTTTTTTAGGAGAGTTCATTAGCTGTTGTGTAATTTAAATTAGATTCCATATCTTTCATATCTCTCATTACAGTACATAACTTAAGATATAAACAGAAGGTAAATCCAGTGGTAAATTAAAGTATCTTGATTGATGTGTCTTCTATGTGAAGCCAATAAGTAGTACTGACCTTGGGATTCTGGTTTCTCCTGCTAGAGAAACCAGGTGCAATGGATGTATAATATATTTGGACTTTAGAAGGAAAAGAGAAGAAATAACTAAAGCAATTTGAATGCTGTGGTCATCTGATCAATGACAGTATTGGAAAGTGGTGTGCGCTGTGGAAGCAGTTGAAGGGAGGGGATCATCGGTTAACTAAGTGTTTCTCCTTTTGTGGTTTTATTTGTATTTTCTCAGTAATATCTCTCTAGCGAAAAATTGCAGAAATGCCTTTCTGTTTAGTTTTTGTACTTTGAAACTTTTTTTCTATGGAGCCTCTTTGAACAACGCTTCCAGACACATGTTAAAAAGTTGAGAATGTTTGGGGGGAGTTTTTTGACTTTCTAGATAGTGTTGTTCCTTTGTACTATTGTTGCTACTCAAGATCTACAAATGGGATTAGAAGAGAACAATTAATATCCCAATAAAATCTGAAATGTCTAGACAAAATATGAAAAACAGATACCCTGAAATAAAGGGAAGCAAGAAAATAATAATTTCAAAGGCATATGTATAATCTGCAAATAGTAATAGGGGACAGGCTGAAAACCACAAAAGGAAGGAAGTTAAAAGATTGTTGAAAGTCGATCCTTAACACCTTTTTTTTGCGTTGAGTATTGCGGCACACATGGTATGTGAGTTTAGCAGTGGCTGAACACCTCTGATTCCCAGAATAAGAAGTGCAGATTAAGAATGAAATGTCACCTTCATTTGGAATTTCCTTGCTTTTGCGATTCTAATTCCAGACCTTTAATATTTTCAGTATAAATTTTGTAAGTCATTTCTGAGGAGTTGAAATATTGGGAAAGTGGAAACGGGGGAAGAGAAGTGTCAAGTATATGCTGCTAGTCTCCTTTGTATCAGATACGTTGTCTATGGACCCATTGAGAAATAGCTAGTGCAGTAACCTATATGTATAGTAGACACCTGGATTCTCCTGATAATGAAAAGGTCATGCATTTAGAGATTAATAACAAGAATTTTTGTTATAAACTGAGGATGCATCAGATGGAAGTAACAGAGGAGGAGAAGGACCTCAGAGTATTGGTTGATCACAAGAAGACTATGAGCCGCCAATGTGATATGGCCGTGAAAAAAGCTAATGCGGTCTTGGGATACATCAGGCGAGGTATTTCCAGTAGAGATAAGGAGGTGTTAGTACCGTTATACAAGACACTGGTGAGACCTCATCTGGAATATTGTGTGCAGTTCTGGTCTCCCATGTTTAAGAAGGAGGAATTCAAACTGGAACAGGTACAGAGAAGGGCTACTAGGATGATCCCAGAAATGGAAAACCTGTCTTATGAAAGGAGACTCAAAGAGCTTGGCTTGTTTAGCCTAACCAAAAGAAGGCTAAGGGGAGATATGATTGCTTTCTATAAATATATCAGAGGGATAAATATCAGGGAGGGAGAAGAATTATTTAAGCTCAGTACCAGTGTGGACACAAGAACAAATGGATATAAACTGGCCATCAGGAAGTTTAGACTTGAAATTAGATGAAGGTTTTTAACCATCAGAGGAGTGAAGTTCTGGAACAGCCTTCCAAGGGGAGCAGTGGGGGCAAAAGACATATCCGTCTTCAAGACTGAGCTTGATAAGTTTATGGAGGGGATGGTAACATGGGATAGCCTAATTTTGGCAATTAATTGGTCTTTGACTATTTGTGGTAAATATGCCCAATGGCCTGTGGTGGGGTGTTAGATGGGCTGGGATCTGAGTTACTACAGAGAATTCTTTCCTGGATGTCTGGCTGGTGAGTCTTGCCCATATGCTCAGGGTTTAGCTGATCGCCGTATTTGGGGTCGGGAAGGAATTTTTCTCCAGGGCAGATTGCCAGAGACCCTGGGGGTTTTTCGCCTGCCTCTGCAGCGTGGGGCATGGGTCACTTGCTGGAGGATTCTCTCCACCTTGAAGTCTTTAAACCACAAGTTGAGGACTTCAGTAGCTCAGACACAGGTCAGGGGGTTGTTACAGGAGTGGGTGGGTGAGATTCTGTGGCCTGCGTTGTCAGGAGGTCAGACTAGAAGATCATAATGGTCCCTTCTGACTTTAAAGTCTGTGAGTCTATAAAACCGTATACCACCCTTCTAGGTGATTTTTTTTAGGGATTAATTTTCTGTCACCACTGGAAATAATGCTACAAGACTTACCTCACCAGCACACTGCAATAACATAACCTTCTATTCTATTAAATGTGTTTAGACACATCCTCACGATGAATCTCTTTGGCTGTATATTAGTGCATATTAACAATGCATATCTGCGTATTGGTGATGGATACTAAAAATTCTTCTGTATAGTAAGTTCTGATCACAAGAAGTAAACAATTTGTAAGCTTGTGGTTTTCTTTAACAAACTCTCTAGAAGACTGTGTTGCAGTTTATGAAATAAGTGTTTCAGAAAAATTACTTTTAGACGGCTGAATCATGGGTGGGCATAGTGGCAAGCAGCAGCACACGGTGCTGCAACAATATCTGCTGGGAGTCTGAATGGTGTCCTGTTCTATGGTCCAGACGCACTTGAGAGGTTATGACACCTGCTGGCAGCTTAGTATTAATCAGGTTCCTTAATCTTGTTCTGCCATTCCTGCCAGATACTGATGTTATAACAGAGATGCCGTTTGGGTAGGGCAGGGTGGACAGTGTCATTCCCCCCCCACCCATGCTTCATAGCTGTGTGAGCAGCTCAGGCTCCAGGCCCAGACTGTGTCAGTACTACCTGAAATTCTCCATGGCAAGAGCCCTGCGGGCAACCTGGAGTCTCCATTTTCTAACCTACCTGGCATAGCCCCAGGGACCTGCCTGTCTGACTGCAGCTCTGTTCTCACCTCATCCATTGCCACGCTCCTTTGCCACTGATTGGCACCAGTGCTCAGGGAAGGCAGTTGTGATTGGCAAAGGGGCTGGAAGTGTTGGTCGCTAGAGAAGCGATGAAGCAGGAGATCTGTCATGGCTTTTCTGTCTCATGTGAGGAGCAGAAAACGCACAGCTCAGTGGATGTAGGTGGGACTCCAGTGTCAGGTGTCTGATGGTATATAGGTGGGACTTGCTGTCATGGGATACTGTGGTTGTGAGGAGCCCAATCTCCTCCATAAGCAAAGTGAACACCCTCTCTTCCCCCCCTCACAGAGCGTGACTTGTACCAGCTCCTCCTGTGCCGAATTGCCCTGTCTCCACCCCTAGCCCAGCCTGTGGATTGGGGGGCTGCCAACTTGTGCTTCAGAATCTGTTTTTCCTAGGATGAATAGAGTGAGATATCTCCCCTTGAAGCTGTGATTGCGACTGACTGATTATGGATTTTGACATTTATTCTTCAAAAATTTGGAGAGCTTCCAGGGCCCCCATTAGAAGTTGCCCTTTCCACCCCAATTTAAATGTGAAATTAAAATTAAAAATTGCGTCCCTGTGTTATAAAGCTACTTTTAGATTGGATATGGACACTTATGAAGAACCATTGATGTGTCCTGTTATTTGAGAGCCACTGAACTGTAGATAGTGGAGACAATTATTCAGTGGACAAAGATGTAAGTAGGAGACAAACTTCTTGTAAAAAATATTCCTGGCCTTACGATGTACCTTAGACCTTTTATTTGAACTTGAATTAATTTGTCATTACACACAGCATACACTTTAACCATGTGTTTGCACTTATCTTTGAAATGTAAAATGTGTATAAATCCTGAGTTATATATCTTTTTGTTTTCTTTCACAGATTACATTCTACATCAGTAGAAATGGACAGCAGCAGTTTCATTCAGTTTGATGTGCCTGAGTACAGCAACACTGTTCTGAGCCAATTAAATGAGCTTCGTCTGCAAGGGAAGCTATGTGACATAATTGTGCATATTCAGGGTCAGCCATTTAGAGCCCATAAAGCTGTTCTAGCTGCCAGTTCTCCATATTTCCGTGATCATTCAGCATTGAGCACCATGAGTGGCTTATCAATATCAGTTATTAAAAACCCTAATGTCTTTGAACAGTTACTTTCATTTTGTTACACTGGAAGGATGTCCTTGCAGCTGAAGGATGTTGTTAGTTTTCTAACTGCAGCTAGCTTTCTACAGATGCAGTGCGTCATTGACAAGTGCACACAGATATTGGAGAGTATCCATTCAAAGATCAGTGTTGGTGATGTTGACTCTGTCACTGTAGGTGCTGAAGAAACTCAAGAAAGCCACAATGGAGTAAAAGATAGCAGCTACTTTGCCAATCCTGTCGAAATATCTCCTCCTTATTGCTCTCAGGTGCCACAACCAACAGCGGGTAGTGATCTAAGGATGGAAACTACTACAGGGAAAACTTTACGCAGTCGTCTGCATGAAGAAGGGCACTCAGATCGAGGAAGCAGTGGAAGTGTCTCTGAATATGAAATCCAGATTGAAGGTGATCCTGAGCAAGGGGACCTGATAGTAAGGGAGAGCCAGATTGCAGAGGTGAAGGTTAAAATGGAAAAATCTGACCGGCCAAGTTGTTCTGATAGCTCCTCACTTGGTGATGATGGATACCATACTGAAATGGTTGATGGAGAGCAAGTGGTTGCAGTAAATGTAGGCTCCTATGGATCTGTATTACAACATGTTTATTCATTTTCCCATGCCTCATCCCAGGCTACTAGCATGTCTGAAACCTTTGGAAGCCTGAGTAATTCAAGTCCTTCGAGGTCCATGCTTAGTTGTTTCAGAGGAGGTCGTGCCCGCCAAAAACGGGTATCCGCTGGTCACTTACATAGTGATGTTCAGGGCTTAATGCAAGGGGCTGATGGTGAAACCATAGTGAGTAACCCAGGATATGAAAGCAGTCCACGGGAAAGAAATGCAAGAGGTCATTGGTACCCATACAATGAGAGGTTAATTTGTATTTACTGTGGAAAGTCTTTCAACCAGAAAGGGAGCCTTGATCGACACATGCGATTACACATGGGAATTACCCCTTTTGTGTGCAAGTTTTGTGGGAAGAAATACACACGCAAGGACCAACTTGAGTATCATATTCGTGGCCACACGGATGATAAACCCTTCCGCTGTGAGATCTGTGGGAAATGTTTTCCTTTCCAAGGGACGCTAAATCAGCATTTAAGAAAAAATCACCCTGGGGTAGCAGAAGTAAGAAACAGGATAGAATCTCCAGAAAGAACAGAAGCATTTCTTGAACAGAAAATAGATAATGACACTTCAGCCTCTGAAGCTGTGGATTCTAGTATGGAAATTCACACAATGTCTAACACGCCTGATTAAAATACTAAGTTCTAAGTTCCACCCTAACAAAGCACATTAATCAATGCATTTTTAAAATTTTTGCTTCTTTAATAATCTTCAGTACAGGTATATCAGTCTTTTAATTTTCCTGACCTTTTGAAAATCTGGTCAAAACAGTTTCTGAAGGAGGCTATATGATTGTCCATTGTTTCAAAGGAAGCTGGGTATTTTTCACTCTTGAAGATGCTTAAAGTATAAAGGATATAGTATTCTGGGTGTCCAGAGGCCGAAGTAGGCTAAAATTGTTCTTTACTGGCTGATCTGGAAAGATACAAATTCCACCAGGGAAGGATATTAAAATAAGACTAGCAACCCTGATGGATACACTAAGAGGGTATATTCTCCGTCATTGTGCTTCCTAACTTCCATTCCCAATAATGGGGGTTATGCAGCACTATGGGGAAACACTGTTTTCTCATGAGTCCCCTCCAGGTGTCAATGAAACGTCTTTAGTTTTTGAAATAGCTATTTTTTGGTAGCTTGCAATTTTATATATAAATATATAACAAACTTATCTAAATAACAAACACTTTCACTTTTCCTGTTCTGGTTGGGATGAATGTAAGAGTATGTCAAAGTTAATATAATGTACAAGGCTTTCTACTCTTAAGTCTCATCTCTACCTAGGACTTTGCTGGGATATTTTTTTCTTTTTTTAGAAGAAAGTTACTTGGTTTTCATTTTATTAAAATATTACTTTGTGTCCAAAAGTGAGCAAAGTGAATAACCTTGTTTAAGTATCCTTGCTTTATAGCAGATATGTAAACCAAATGCCATAAATCTATTAAATTATGGTTGAATTGTTTGGGTTTTTGTTAGTTGTCTAGAGTACAAGCTGGACAACCTGTGGTGCTGACCTTTTTTATAGAGCTTGTATTGTTATACTAACAAACCCAAGAGTAGCATTGTGGTTTTAAATGTGTTTTTACTCGCTTCAGAATCTACCTTCATTTCGTACTGTAGAAACATACCAGGTAACTAAATCTAACTTAATTGTTCTAAATGGTTGGCTAATACTAGCCAGAAAGGGATGTTGTAGTTTAAACTACAGTACTTCCAAGCAGTATTTTATCTTTTCCCAGAGAGCTGTTTCAGGTGCATAGTAACTTCCTACTTACAGTTCCAAGTGACCTCTCAGCACTTGGAATTTGTACTTTTTTTTTTTGTTGTAAAAATACTATATGGGAATTGCAAGCAATATGTCTGTTGTTATATATGTGAGTATTACAGAGTCACTATGGCTTCCCCATTATTTCAGTGGTTAATGTTTTCTTCATAAAGAGACCACCAATAACAAAAACTTTAAAAATACTCTAAATTGTTTTGTATTACCAAATGTGTTTTTGTTTTTTGGTTCTTATGTGGTGCTATCTTTACCTTTTATCAACTTAGGTCAGTATAGTATAGTAAATGTGAAACCTAATGGTAACCGTGAAACAAAAGCAAAATCTGTTCAATGAGATGATAGCTTTGAAAGAGACCTCAAAAGCATGGCTGGCAAACATTACTGTATAAAATTCTACTTGATCGGCAGAATTAAGGAAGTACAGTTCTGTTAATCGTGTTTTTAAAAATACAAAAGAATGAAGCTTTATGTAGATTTGGGCCTATATTTTTTATTGAGATTCATTTCACAATGATTGCTAATGTTCTTGTGATTATGCTATTAAACTTTTAAAACAAATGCTCATTTTTAGGTTACAGGAAAGCAAAAAAGGTAAGTTTGCTGGCTTGTAATGCTTTTTGGGCTCCTATAACTCAAATAACTTTGTATGGGATTTTTAAATACTTTTCAGGCTCTTAGTCCACGAGTCTGAGGTATATTTGTGCAGTAACTTTTAAAATACACTATCTCTTAATATTGTGTCAGTACGCAATAAGGATTAATGTTACTAAATACAGACGTACACTATAAACCCCAGCTGCTCTGTAGGAGCAGTTTTAGTTAAATTGGGTACATAATCTGCCTTTTCCTCCTAAAACTGCCTAAATAAGGGATTTGTTCCTCCCTGAAGCAACAGAAGAACTCCTGTTTCCATTAATGGAAACAGTTGTGTACATCAAGGAGAGGCTAGATCGTTACATGTTTACCATTTAAACACGTGTTGGTGTTTCAGTTAAATGTTTTTTTCTTACATAAATGTTTTTTTTAAGTAAATGCAAACAATTGTGTTTTGGTAAAATTAAGTTTGAGACACATAGAAAAGCCAAGAAATGTAGAGTTAAGCTTGACCCTTTATCTTAAACTTGTATTGTGGTGCCTTTGGGTTGGCTTATTTCCATAGTAGTGTGAGTTGAGGCAAGTAGGGAAAGGGCTGTTAACTTTGTATTTCTTGACCTTTGTCAGTGTGTCACAGTCTTAGCATTATTTAAATATAGTTCTTTGTATCTGTACATTTATTAAACTGGTTTGATTTTACCAAAGAGTGACTTATCCAAAATTGTCTCTGACAAAAATATATATCACTTTGATTGTACAGGTTCAGGTTCAAAACATTGTAATGGGACTGTTAAGGGGCAGGAAATCATCACTTTTTCTACAATATCATGATTCAACAGTTTGCAAGTTCCACTTGCTCCTATTCATTTTGGCATAACATTTACCCTTTCCACTGCTAGCAGTGTTAAGAATTATCAAGCCATAACACAGTACTGTAAGGTTCAGCAGTGCTTCAAAGGATGCATACATGTAGGCAAGCATAGAGCATCTTTGAATATTACATTTAAACTTATAAAGTGTGTGAATCTGGTAGAAAATGAACTTCAGATCTGGCAGCAGCAATTAAATTGTGCCTTGTCACATGATGGTTTGCCAGGATTAACATTACCATGAAACATAAAACATTATCCACTTGAAGTTCATTTCACAAGTTCACCAAGACAAAGTATCTTGTGTAGTTATTTTAAGCAGACTTTGAAAGTACTGTACAGTACCTATTTCTGTACGGTTTTAAGTGAGCGCAGAACTTACACATTTCATTTACAATAAATGCAGAAGTCAAAAAAATAAGTGATGTGAAGAAATATTTGGCAGTAAAATACATCATAAAACCATATAAGGCCGGTTCATAATTGAGTCTCTTCTTGATCTACCTTTTGAATTACATAGACAAATGTGAAAACAGTGACAGTGTCCTTTCCTCTAGATGTTTAACCTATTATTACAAACTGTGAAAACAAAGAATTTTATACTTTTGTTAATGATTGTGGTTTGTTTCAAACAGTTATTTTAGTTTTCCTTATCAGTTATCTTACATATACTTTCTATTAAAGTTGTAAATACATTTAGAAAATAGGTTTGTAAATACCTTAGTGTCTCAGTTCAGCTGTAGTCAACAGAGCCTCGTGAATGGTTCTGCATTTTATTGTGACATTTAATAGCATAAAGGATACTGTCTGTTCACTGTTCAGCAGAATATACTGTAGGCCTAAATTTATCGTTTTTTAATATTATAATCTTCCCAAGCATGAGGAATTGTTTTATGCTGAAGCCTTCAGTTTATTTCTAGCCAAAAGAGTAAGGCCTGTTATAACTTTTCTTTAGGTTGAAGTATGGGAAGAATAGCAGGAATACAACCAGGGGCTTGGAAAAGATTGAGCTTGAATGAGCTTTACCATTTTTAAAGTATCTTATTTGAATCTTTTATTTTAGTTTACTGTGATTGTTTTTATTGTCAATTTCGGAAAGGGTTTCACATGAAACCACTGAAAGGGACTCAAATATGCAACACCTAATCTATTTTCCAAGGGAAATTTACCCTTGAATGGTGCTTTTAGACTGGTCAGGGTTATTTATTAAATTTTATATTTGAAAGTATTTGGGAATTGTGTAAATTCTTTATATGAATCTGTTCATGAATTGTAATTTTCAAATACTCAGTGACTGAACCAGAAGTTCAGTAAAGTCATTCAAAATGTTCAAAGTGTATAACCATTGTGCATTTCTTACATATCTTTTAACAAGTGCCAGAATAATTATATTTAATAGAATTATAAGCCCAATGTATTATTCACCCATCCCTATAATGAATATTGACTTAATTATGCAAGTTTATATACAAATTTTAAACAGAGTAAGCCTGAGACATTTCTGTTCCTGTTTTTATTCAGAGGATGTGAAGCATCGATAACTGAGCAGGCTTGCTTATAGCTTGTATAGGCAGCTACTGCTACAGCAGATACAGTAAATTGCTGTCTCCCCAATTTACGTATACTATGAATTCAACCTTTGGACTTGTATTGCGAGACTTCGGTTGGATATCTGATTAGAAGTAGAACTCACTACTTCCTTGCACAATGTTAATAGTGTTTATTTCCCTTAACAGATAATGGTATTTTTAAATAACTTTTATTATTTGTAGAGTTGTTTTATGATAAATATTTGAACAGTTTGAATGACTTAACTCAGTGTCATTATCTTGCAATATAAACTGGTAACCTCACAACTCCACACTTCATCACCATATGAAGTAAATGAAGCTAGCTAAGCTGATGCTGTAACAACTAATAACTTGCCATTAAGGATTATTTTATAGCATGGATTTTAAAATATTTATTCAAATGATATTTTACACTTGTATTCATTTTGTTTTAGATTTGTGACATGAATATTTCAGTGCTGCTTTATTTTGTTCTGATGAATTTTTTTGTTTCTTGCTTGTACATTGCTTTTTTTATGGTATAAATAATAAGTCAATGGGAATTGCTGTTTGTAAATTAAAATGCTTCTAGAGCAAACCAGTGTTGTCAGTGTCTAAATTCAAGTATTTAGTTTACATATTAATGGACTCACATCATCTATATGTCACACTTTATAAAACCTCTATATAAAAGGTTACAATTTAATAAAGGTGTTCCTTTGTTTAAATGCCAGAGGCAAATCTGTTCCATGGAGTTCCTCTACCATTAGTGAGCCAGCTAGTCAGTCCTCAGCAGCCTACTGACTGGTACCATGCTGCAGAGAGCATGACTTATCATAGATCCTAGAAATGTCAAAGATCATCTTACCATAGAATCCTAGAAATGTAAAACTCGTCCAAAAGAAACTTCTCAATATTGGTTATTACTGTCTACAGTTAATTTACTTTGCATACAGATTTGAGGTTAGTAGCTATGTTCTTCCACAGTTGGATATCATTCTGTGCCCTCTTGGAGCAGTAGAGGCCACCACACACCTCTTTAAGTATACAATTCATTTCCTAACAAAAGAAAAAGGTGAGATTAGAAATATGGGTGTACAGCAATTGTAGACAAGTACTTGACAAGTCTATCTAAAGTCGGCCAACAATGCCTTACACCTTGCTTTCACAGCTAGACTGATGAACGCTCAAGGAGGTACCATGTCACCAATGATTTCCAATAGTGAAATATTATCCACCATCAGTCAAAGGCATACTTCATTAATCTGCTGAGACAGACCAGTCCTTCCTTGGGTGGCAGTTTGCAGAAGCGATATTTTTTTTTTTTTTTTTTTTTTTTTGCCTGCAGCCCAGGCAGCAATCTTACAACACACAAATGCTGCTATTTCGTTACAACTAGTGCACATGAATTGTGACGATTTTAACTTATTTTCATTGTGCATGTGAGTTATGCTTGTGAACAAAGGAAATTTCTCATAGTAAAGTTGATTGGATTAGCACTGTATGAAAGAGATTTACTGCTGTAACTTCTGTGGAGGCGAGGCTGAGTTAATTAATTATATGTAAACTCTTTATTTTTATTAATGCTGGTGCAGCTGCAGGATGTATTCTTGAATAGCTGTTTTAGATTCTCCTCCCATATTTACAGGCTATAGTTTTCAAAGATGATTTTAGGTGTATTTGCCACCCATACTTCTATTCTCTCAAGATCCTCTTGTATTTGTTTTTTCCATTCTTGTAGTTAATGTGGGGACTGGAATTCGCAATCTTTCTCAAACTGGAAACAACTTTTACTGTGGCCTCCACTAGGGGGAAATAAAGTTTATTGTACACATTGGGGAAGGAAGTCTAATAAACATACTAGTTTCCTTTTAACTATAGAAGGAATGTTTGTGTATCATCAAGTGGTCCTAGAACCTGTTGAGAGAGATGTACAGCAGCTATTTAAAGCTGTGTATATGGGACCTTGTGCAGCTACTCAGCAGTTTCTGCAGAATCTTTGCCACATTTCCTTCTACTTCAGTGCACAGAGCGGCCATCATTAGTGCTGCAATAGAGTTCCAGAAGCAAGCCCAGGAACTGAGTGGGGTATTGCACGTAGGGCTGATACATTCCTCAGCTACATGGTATTGTGTATTATATAGACTTGTTTATAGCAGGCAGAGTATGTGCACAGACAGCTGACGTTGAGATTACACAATGTTCATCAGCTTGCAGAAATCACTATTGGCACAAGAGTGTACAAAGGGCTGCCATGCTGCAACAATTGCTACAATGCAGCAACACGTTTAGTTATTTCCATTGACATTTGTTTTCTGGGTAAGAGGATAGAGAAACTTCCTTCCGGTGGCACTGCCTGCTGAGCATTTTCTAGGAGCGCAGAATGTTCATTTCTTTTTAAGTTTGTATAAAGCAAACTCCTTAAGAGAGAGAAAAAAATACCCTTCTTGTTCCCCCTGTGCCTTTGGGTTTAGAGGCAAGAGAAAGTTCTAGTGCATCTGTAATTTTTCAGTTTGTCTACCAAAGTCCATCAGCTTTAGCTTTGAATGTTTAGAAAATAAAAGTGCATTCTGCAGAACATTGTGCTAACTTATCACCTTTACTTGTGTCTTGGCAGACTATCACAAACTCTTCAGGTTGCCAAACTTTAAAAAAACAAACAAACAACCCTCCCCCCAATGATTCTAATATACTAATTCCTTTTACGTATCAGTAACTAATAGTTGAGATGTAAACCCTACAATAAAAACAGAATTCCCACCCCAGTAGTGTGCGCATGTCTTGTAATAGCATCTGGGAGTTAATAGCTATTTGATGTCCTTTTATGATAGGACCTCTCCTTTCAAGAGGTCCTAAAGAACATCATAGGCTATATTTATACTACTGAGATGCAGCCATCTCTTTTGTGTGAAGAGTGATAACCTACTGCCCAGCTGTACTAGAACATTGTGTAGAGGAGGGGCAGTTTGGCCAAGGGCACTGGAGCAAAGTGCATGTACTTATGAAAGTGCCTTTGAAATCTGTTTATGCTCAAACACGGTTTTCACTTTTCATGTAAAAGAGACCTGTATGCAAATTAATAATGCTGACTGGACATTGCTTTCTGCCAAGCATAACTTAGATTTCACTGGAAGAACTCAGTACTCTTTTCTTGCTCCTTTCACCTTAGTTTGGTGAGTGTGGTGTAAATTTTCCATGTTTGAGAGGGAAATTGTCATGTCCTAAACACTGACTTGTAATGCTTAATGCATCTTTGTCTACTGTTATTTATTATCTACTATAATGCCTAGGAGCCCTAGTTGTGGACTAGGAGGACCCCATTGTGTGTGCTAGGCAATCTACAAACAACAAAAAGTTGGTCCTTGCCCCGGAAAGCTTATAGTGTAAGTATAAGACAAGAGACAACAGGTACCAACAAATAGATGGGGGAGAGAACATGGAAACAGTGAGACAATATTTGTCAGCATGGTAGGTAGTGGTATCAGCACGACCATGGTCTAGCCATTGCGAAGGTTTTTTTTTTTAGTAGGCATCATGCCAAAAGAGAGTTTTAAGGGGGTAATGAGATAGCTTTGTGGATGTTTACAGGGAGCTCGTCCCACGAGTAAGGGCAGTGTGGGAGAAAGCACAAAGGTGTTTAAAAATTTAGGAAGTGTGCGATGGAGGCTGGCATCATTGATCTGTCGGACATGGGAGACAATATTTTGATAGAGATAATGGGAATAGGCTGTGAAGGGTGCCTTGAAAGTGAAGACCAGAATCTTATGTTTTGACATGATATAGAATGGGGAGGCAGTAGAGGGATTTTAGAGGGGTGACAAGGTCAAAGAGCTAGAGCAGGGATAGGCAACCTATGGCACGAGTGCCGAAGGCGGCACGCGAGCTGATTTTCAGTGGCACTCTCACTGTCCGGGTCCTGGCCACTGGTCCGGGGGACTCTGCATTTTAATTTAATTTTAAATTAAGCTTCTTAAACATTTTAAAAACCTGATTTACTTTACATACAACAATAGTTTAGTTATATATTACAGACTTATGGAAAGAGATCTTCTAAAAACGTTAAAATGTATGACTGGCACGCAAAACCTTAAATTAGAGTTAATAAATGAAGACTCTGCACACCACTTCCGAAAGGTTGCTGACCCCTGAGCTAGAGTAAGGGAATGATCTTTGCAATTTTGACACAACAAAAAAGTCCAAGCTAGTAGTACTTAGCATGAGTCAGCACTAGGCTTATGCTACAGGCATATTTACATGCCACGGGCTCTAGGTGGCCCCAAAACATATACATCTCAAGGTAGGCCTTCCCCCAATCACCAGTGTGGGGAAGATTTCTCAGATGCATAACATCTGAATGCAAATTAACCTGCAGATTAGTTTTTCTTCTTTATTATAGAAGGAAATCTCTTGAGTGCAAAGACTGAAGGTTCCACTATGCTCACCAATAGGATGGCATACATCAAAATACAGGTTCTGAAAATTATTTTTAATGTTAAATTATAGTGCAGCAGATTTGTCACTGGTTTGTAGTTTCATATTGAAGGATCCTATCCTGCTGGTATCACCAGTGATGCTTGGGGTAGGGAATCTGGGAACTTCCTTGGCATTTATATGCATGCATTATCCACTATACCTTTTTCATAAATTCAAAAATATTCCTTAAGGTGTTCAGTATATGGTAAAATGATGTAGACATCTTGGATTTAACAATCAGTTTCCTTATTTTTACAATCTTGAAAATAGTTTTTTTTGCTGTGACACAGCCAGAAGGTTGGTTAATGCTAGAGTACAAAATTTATTATGGCATACAATTCTAGCTTCACCTAGATTGTAGCCACTGAGACACTGCTGACCTTGAGCACTCCAGATCTGTTTAATTTAAGTTGCAATATGTGGCAATAATTACAGTACCATAGTACAGTGTATATGGTTAAACTTCAACCCAACTGCTTGTTTTAGGTCATGAGCCAGCATCTCCCATAATACAGTGTCCATGTTTTAGCTGACTTGAAAGCACTTTGGGCCACTTCTAGAGCAAATATCCAACAAACAGTTGCACTGCATGGGCCAAAATAACCTATTTTCCAAAAAGCAACAGAGCGTCCTGTGGCACCTTTAAGACTAACAGATGTATTGGAGTATAAGCTTTCGTGGGTGAATGCCCACTTCGTCGGATGCACCGATGAAGTGGGCATTCACCCACGAAAGCTTATGCTCCAATACATCTGTTAGTCTTAAAGGTGCCACAGGACGCTCTGTTGCTTTTTGGAAAATAGGTTATTTTGGCCCATGCAGTGCAACTGTTTGTTGGATATTTGCTCTAGAAGTGGCCCAAAGTGCTTTCAAGTCAGCTAAAACATGGACACTGTATTATGGGAGATGCTGGCTCATGACCTAAAACAAGCAGTTGGGTTGAAGTTTAACCATATACACTGTACTATGGTACTGTAATTATTGCCACATATTGCAACTTAAATTAAACAGATCTGGAGTGCTCAAGGTCAGCAGTGTCTCAGTGGCTACAATCTAGGTGAAGCTAGAATTGTATGCCATAATAAATTTTGTACTCTAGCATTAACCAACCTTCTGGCTGTGTCACAGCAAAAAAACTATTTTCAAGATTGTAAAAATAAGGAAACTGATTGTTAAATCCAAGATGTCTACATCATTTTACCATATACTGAACACCTTAAGGAATATTTTTGAATTTATGAAAAAGGTATAGTGGATAATGCATGCATATAAATGCCAAGGAAGTTCCCAGATTCCCTACCCCAAGCATCACTGGTGATACCAGCAGGATAGGATCCTTCAATATGAAACTACAAACCAGTGACAAATCTGCTGCACTATAATTTAACATTAAAAATAATTTTCAGAACCTGTATTTTGATGTATGCCATCCTATTGGTGAGCATAGTGGAACCTTCAGTCTTTGCACTCAAGAGATTTCCTTCT
>NC_048314.1:25891597-25982359 GCF_013100865.1 Trachemys scripta elegans
CCGTGACTGCTCCCTCCTGGAGACCCCGCCCCCTCTGAGTCCCCTCTCCCACATCTCTGCTCCCTCCTCAAGACCCCTCCCCACCCCGAGACCCCTCCACCACACCTCGATCCCACCTGCCCCCACCTCTGGACCCCTCCCCACACCCCGACCGCCCCCTCCTCGAGACCCCGCCCCCTCTGAGTCCCCTCCTCCACCTCCCTGCTCCCTCCTCGAGACCCCTCCTCCACATCCCTGCCCCCTCCTTGAGACCCCGCCCCAACCCGAGACCCCTCCCCCATACCTCGATCCCACCTGCCCCCACCTCGAGACCCCTCCCCACCCTGAGACCCCTTCCCACACCCCGCCTGCTCCCTCCTCCAGACCCCTCCCCCACACCCCTGTCCCCTCCTCGAGACCTCTCCCCACACCGTGACTGCTCCCTCCTGGAGACCCCGCCCCCTCTGAGTCCCCTCTCCCACATCTCTGCTCCCTCCTCAAGACCCCTCCCCACCCCGAGACCCCTCCACCACACCTCGATCCCACCTGCCCCCACCTCTGGACCCCTCCCCACACCCCGACCGCCCCCTCCTCGAGACCCCGCCCCCTCTGAGTTCCCCTCCCCCACACCTCTGCCCCCTCCTCGAGACCCTGCCCCAACCAGAGACCCCTCCCCCACACCCTGCCTGCCCCTGCCTCGAGACCCCGACCCAGTCTGAGACCCCTCCCCCACACCTTGATCCCACCTGCTCCCACCTCGAGACCCCTCCACACCCTGAGACCCCTTCCCACACCCCGTCTGCTCCCTTCTCCAGACCCCTCCCCACACCCCTGTCCCCTTCTCGAGACCTCTCCCCACACCCCGACCGCCCCCTCCTCGAGACCCCGCCTCCTCTGAGTCCCCCTCCCCCACACCTCTGCCCCCTCCTCAAGACCCTGCCCCAACCAGAGACCTCTCCCCCACACCCCACCTGCTCCCTCCCCGAGACCCCGCCCCAACCCGAGACCCCTCCCCCACACCTTGATCCCACCTGCCCCACCTCGAGACCTCTCCCCACCCTGAGACCGCTCCCCACACCTCGACCGCCCCCTCCTCGAGACCCCGCCCGAACCCGAGACCCCTCCCCACACCCCGCCTGCCCCCTCCTCAAGACCCCTTCCCAATCCGAGACCCCTCCCCCACACCCCGACCGCCCCTTCCTAGAGACCCTTCCCCACCCTGAGACTTTGCCAGGTGAGGCCTTTGCGCCCCCCTCCCCGGGACCCCCATTACCTCAGGCACTGCATGGCGCCACTCGCGGGCCGGGGAACCCCCCCAATAGCAATGGTGGAACCCCTCCCCCACACCCCTGCCCCCTCCTCGAGACCCTGACCCCTCCCCACCCCGAGACCTCTCCCCCACACCCCAATCCCGCCTGCCCCCACCTCGAGACCCCTCCCCACACCCCGCCTGCTCCCTCCTCGAGACCCTGCCCCCACACGCCGAGACCCCTCCTGCCTCCACACCCAGAGACCTCTCCTGCCCCCTTCTCAAGACCCCTCCCGACACTCCACCCCCGCCTGACCTCACACCCCGAGGTCCCTCCCCCACACCCTGAGACCCCTCCTGCCCCCTCCTTGAGACCCCTCCTGCCCCCACACCCCGAGATCCCACACGCCCTTGGGACACACACCCATATCCCATTCCTGACACCCTCCTATTCCTGTCACTTGCCCCCAGCCCTTCCAGCAGGTGAGTTCCTGGGAAACCTCCTCATCTACGTTGCAAAATCCCTCTCCAGGGACTGGTGACATCAGAACTGCCTCCCATCTCTATCACTCATTCTTCCCAGGATAGGTGACACCCTGGAATGCTCTCCCTTGCTCATCTCTGTCACAAACACTCCCCTACCTGGGGCTATTCCTGAGGCACCTCTCCACTGCTACAGCTGCACACCCTCAGAACAGGTGAGACCCTGGGACCACTCCCATCACTTTCACTTACCCCTGCTCTCCTGAAACAAGTGACACCCAGGACTGCCCCCCTCATCCATATTCCTGACAGCTCTTGCAACACATCCTTGGGACAATTGAGACCCTGGGATATCTTCTCCACATAGTTGTCACAAATACTCTAGATATCTCTGAAACACCCGCCAGGACAGGTGATGCCTTGGGACAGCCCCTCACTCCAGGACAGGTGAGACCCAGAACTGTATCCACAATCTCTTTTGTGCCTGCAACAGGTGAGGCCAATCCCTAAGATACCCCCATTCCTGTTACTCACCCTCCTTCACCCCAATGTCAGGTGAGACCCAGAACCCCCCCTGCACAAGATCCTCCCTACCCCCATCCCTGTCACATCTAGCTGGGTCAGCTGAGACTTTGCAATCCCCCCACCTACCCCATCCCTGCCTGTGTGTGAAAGAGAATGAGACACACAGTTCAGATGAGACCCCAGGAATCCTCTTCTCTGCCCTAACACTGAGATGCCCAGGGGCCCTCACCCTTGCTGTCTCCCTCTTTCTCCAGGATTGGAGGGACCCAGGACACCTGCCTATTTCTGCCACTGGCACCTGGTATCCCCAGGACCTGGCATCTCCAGCATTAGAGTTGCTGGAGCCCAGGGCAGAAAGTCAAAGTCCTGCTGCACGGGGTTGAAGCCCAGGCCATGAGCACCGCCGCCCGGGGCTGAAGCCGAAGCCTGAGCAATGTAGCTTCATGGGGGTTCCTGTGGCATGAGGCCCCAGGCAGAAGCTCTGCTTGCTACCCCCTAATGCTGGCCCTGGCTTTTATATGCAGAAAACCAGTTATTGTAGCACAGGGAGGTTGTGGAGTTCTTATAGCATGTTGGAGGGGCCTCAGAAAGAAAAAGGTTGAGAACCCCAGCCCTAGAGCATGACTAGTGTCAATCAATTTGCTCATCATCACTATATCCTCATGAGTGTGTGTGTGTGTGTGTGTGTGTGGAGGGGGACTGTTGCTAATATTGACACTTTCCTCCTTTGCAAATACTTTAGCATTTTATGCAAAATAGAGAGATGAAAATTTGTCCAAGGTGTATATATTTCTCTTTCCATCAGGTAATTTTTCCTATTTGTTACAGTGCAAGCGTGTGGTATTCATATTATCTCAGTTTCTTTGTTTATAGGATTCATGCACCCTCCCATCATCACCTCAGACACCATAGTATTGCTGCATACAGGAACAATCTATAGTATTGATGTCTCCTACTCTAGATTTGGTGCCCAGTCTAAGAGGCATTAACCAGCTCATTCAATGAGAAGGCCCTTCATAGGGTAGGGAATCAAAGGCCTTTACAACAGTTTGATTTTCTATGGTTGTAATATAAATATTCTCAAAATCTGTCCATTTTTCCTCCCCTTTAAGAAGTCTGTGAACTGCCTTATAGTATTTTAAGTTTTTGGCTAAATAGAAAGGAAGCCTTTGCATTTCATTGCCTCTTCTATGTGTTAAAAAGAAAGTAGATGGTATATGAATTAAAATTTGTTTTGGACAGAAAGATTGTTAATATTGATAGTTGGCTTCTGAACAGTGCAGTGATAAATGCTGGAGAGATCTGGACAATTAACTAGTACTGCTCATTCTCTGCACTGTTGTTTCAGAAACTAGGGATGGAATTCCCAACATTTTGATAATTTCAAGAGAAGGGTGTGATGAAGTCTTGGAAGTGGAGGTGCTCTTTGTGTTGTAGGATTCAAAGGATGTTATGCTTTTTCAGGAAGACGCATACAATGCTACCCTTGTAAACTGCATCCCTGCTTAGCAGGACATGAAGAGGGTAGGTGGAAGGCACAGACAGCTGTAGCAGAAGATGCTTTGTGAGATAATTTGGGAAACTAATCACACATTGTTTGGGATGACACTCTACAAATACAGTTTAGGACCTTGTTTGACAGATCTATTCTGATTGCATTTTATAAATGTCTCTCTTTTTTTGGCTTCAGAGAATATGGATGACTAATGTTTTGGCATATAATGAGATGGATTACAGTTGAACTATGTAACTGAAGAACCCAAACATGCCTTTTGCATGTAGTTGTTGTCATAGATAGAACTGAAACCAATGAAATGGAACAAATGCAGACTGTTGCCTTATTCAAATTATTTTTATTAATGCAGCTGTTTACTAACGTATAGAAAAACCTATTCCATGCCCCAAAGAGATTACAATTGAAGATGGCAATGTTTATTTGTATCTTTTCTAGCAGATGCTTATTAATCAAAACTGGGCTTGCTTTCATACTGAATATTGATTCTGGGACTGGCAGTTATTTTTGGTGTGTGAAAAAGGTAACAAAAATATGTGAGAAGGAATGATCTGTATACAGTTTTTTTTGTTTCCAAAGTTTGTGCTTTTCATGATGGTATCAGTTTGAAGAACAATTTAATTGGATACTGTCACCTGAATTATATTTTGTACACAAACACATTTTATTTATCTGTGATAAATTTATTTGCTGTAGATTATGAACAGTAAAGAATTCTAAAAATCCAGTTTACTTGTTACTATTTTATGTTTTTAGTTTAATTGTATTTCCCTACCTAGAATAATATAAATCTATTAATTTAGTTTCACTTTTGTTTATATAGCCAATTTCACTTTCAAGTTCTTTGTGCTAAAATGTTTGACTTCAAACTCTGTATGGGGAAATGCTGATCTGCTTAAAAACACTTACTGGATTTTTTTTTTTTAAAGTGGAAACATTGTTATTGGTCTTATATTTGCCAACTTTAAGTAGCTTTAAATCAAATTAATCACAGTCCAGTTCATACATATAGTTCTTCAGTACTAAAAGAATTCCCCCAAATTCTTAAACCTTACCACTTGAATGTAATTTATATTATATTTATATTATATTTTTCTGAGTTCTCCAACATTTTCCCCAATTAATATTAGTGTAATTGAACAGAATGAAGTGTTTTATTTTAGCCTAGCATTCTCTTTGGCCAGGTTGTCATATTTTTCAGGGAAGAGCAAGATTTTATGAGGATTTGTTCTGTAGAGGAGGTGAGTCTGTGGCCCAACAAGGAGTACAGTGTTAATAAAATTCCTTGTTTTTGTGAACATTAATTAATATTAAAAAGTGAAATGTTGTCCAAGATTTTGTGTTATCGCTGATGACTCCCATTGAAATAAACACCATAAAACAACTTCCCCTTATTCCCTTTCTTTTCAGTTGTGTAGTTTTTCATAGGGGGAAAATTCCCTGTTTGAAAGCCTTTTTTTTTTTTTCTTCACCCTTCCTCCCAAATAGCTGTCCATTTTTGGGGAAAAGAGAATATTTAGATAGGGGCTTTTGTTGCTACTGTTGTGATTGAGTGTGATACTTCTTGTGTGCATTTGTCTTGTTTTGTCTTAAAGAAAAAAGTGGGAAAGGAAAAGAACAGCAAAGACAGAAAATGTAGTTTCTTTCTCTTTCTCAATTTCAGACTAGTTACTGGGGAACCAGAAGGCACAGCATCTGATCTTATCAGCCACACTGAGACCTTGCAAACTTTTACCAGAGCCAGGCTGTTTCAGGCTTTTCTTTTATCTGCCTTTCCAGTCACAGGCTCATGGCAATGTTGCAAAAAGTAGAGTTGTTTTAGGTGGCTAAGCCAGACTCTTACTTGACAGAAGGCAAAAAAAGGAAGATAGGGAATGAAAAATGACATAGTAGCAAAGAGCTAGTAGTAGGAACCTCAGCTTCACATTTCAGGTGATGTTCAGGATTTAGCTGAACCTGATGGAGGTGGTAATTATAGAATCATGGCTGGAATGGCTAAAATGTAGGGCTGAAAGGGGCCTCAAGGTCATTTACTCCAGCCCCTTCATGCTAAATCAGGATCAAGTATACCTAGACCAGGGGTCGGCAACCTTTCCGAAGTGGTGTGCCGAGTCTTCATTTATTCACTCTGATTTAAGGTTTCGCATGTCAGTAATACATTTTAATGCTTTTAGAAGGTCTCTTTCTATAGGTCTATAATATAGAACTAAACTATTGTTGTATGTAAAGTAAATAAGGTTTTTAAAATGTTTAAGAAACTTCATTTAAAATTAAATTAAAATGCAGAGCCCCCCGGACCGGTGGCCAGGACCTGGGCAGTGTGAGTGCCACTGAAAATCAGTTCGCGTGCTGCCTTCGGCACGCGTGCCATAGGTTGCCTACCCCTGACCTAGACCATCCGTGACAGGTGTTTGTCTAACCTGTTCTTAAAATCCCCTCCAGTGATGGGGATTCCATAACCTCCCTTGGTAACCTATTCCAGTACTTTGCTATCCTTATAGAATCATAGCAATGTAAAACTGGAAGGGACCTTGATAGGTCATCTAGTCCAGCCCCATGGACTGAGGCAGGATTAAGTATGATGTAGACCATCTCTGACAGGTGTTTGTCTAATCCGTTCTTAAAACCTCGCAATGTCAGATATTTCACGGCCTCCCTAGGTAATTTGTTCGAGTGCTTATTACCCTTACAGTTAGGTTTTCCTTATGTCTAACCTAAATCTCCTTTGCTGCAATTTAAGCCCATTACTTCTTGTCCTGTCTTCAGTGGATAAGGATAACAATTTATCATCATTCTCTTTATAACAACTTTCTACATATTTGAAGATTGTTATAATGACCACCCTGAATCTTCTCTTCTCCAGATTAAACAAATCCAATTTTTTCCATCTTTTCTTTTAGGTCATGTTTTCTAGATCTTTTCTCATTTTTGTTACTCTCTTCTGGACTTTTTCCAGTTTGTCCACATCTTTCCTGAAGTGTGATGCCCAGAACTCGACACAGTACTCTAGTTTCAGAGTGGTAGCCGTATTAGTCTGTATCAGCAAAAAGAACGAGGGGTACTTGTTGCACCTTAGAGACTAACAAATGTATTTAAGCATAAGCTTTTGTGGGCTTATGCTCAAATTAATTTGTTAGTCTCTAAAGTGCCACAAGTAGTACTCAAGTTGCGGCTTTATCAATGCTGAGTACATTGGAAGAATTAATTCTTGTGTCTTGCTAATACATCCCAGAATGATGTTCGCTTTTTTTCCCCTAGCAGTATTACTTTGTTGACTCATATTTAGTTTGTGATCTGCTATAAGCCCCAGATCCTTTTCTGCAGTACTTCTTCTTGGCAGGCATTTCCCATTTTGCCTATTTGTGCAATTGCTTATTCCTTCCTAAGTGGAGTACTTTGCATTTGTTCTTATTGAATTTCATCCTATTTAATTTAGGCCATTTCTCCAGTTTGTCAAGATCATTTTGAATTCTAATCCTGTAGTCAAAAGCGCTTACAACCTGACCAGCTTGGAATCATCTTTAAACTTTATATTTGTACTCTCTATGCCATTATCGAAATAAATTATGAAGATATTGAATAAAATTGGACCAAGGACAGATCCCGGCCAGACCCCACTTGACATGCCCTTCCAGCTTGACTGTGAACCAGTGATAACCATTCTCTGAATATAGTTTCCCGACCAGTTATTCACCCACCTTATAATAGGTTCCCCTAGGCTATATTTTCCTAGTTTGCTTATGAGGTCATGTGAGACAGTATCAAAAACCTTACTAAAGTCAAGATATAGCACATCTACTACTTTCCCCCATCTATAAAACTCATTACCCTGTCAAAGAAGGATATTGGGTTAGTCTGACATAGGCTGAGGCTGGGGGCAATGCTGGGAGCAGAACTGCACTTGGCTGCGGGCCCGGCTGCCGGCCCCCACTGCAGTCCGGCTGTGGCTCCAGCTTTGGCCCCCTTACTCCTGTCCTGTCTCCCCCGGCCCCCCAGAATTGTGGCCCTGCTTCTGGCCTCGGCTTGGGGGTGTGTGTGCGGACAGGAGTAAGGGGTAGGGGCGTGACCCTTAAAAGTTTGGGGTTGGGTTAGAGGAGAGCAGATATGAAACTTCTATCTGAGAAGGGAGCGGAGAGTTGTAGGAAGGAAAGGGGGAAGGGAAAGGAAGGCATGCTGAGGGGAGGAGGAAGGTCACGTGTTTTGTCAATATGTTCTTTGAAGAAATCAGCAGGGTCCTCTGGGGAGGGTTTGAGGAATATCAAAAGTGGTGAAAAAGGCAGCTGGGATTGAGAACATGATATTCAATTAAGTTGTTTCTTTACTACTTTTACTTATTTTAAGTTATCAGTGCTAAGTGGCTCTTTTTTCCCTATATGCCCCATATATCTTTTTTAGGTTTGCCATGGTGGTAACTTTCCTTAACACACATCTGTGTAGTTTAAATAAGGTTTATCACATGACATTGTTCAGATTTATAGACCTCTTTAATTACATTGTGTGTACTTGGAAAATACTTCTATTATGTGTATTACTCTGAAGTTGCTTCCTTGGTAGCATTGAATGATGCTCTGGATAGTGGAATTCTCTCTCTTGGACTGTTGTAGATGGTCATTATACTCCATAGTGCTTTTCTCTTCTTTATTTCCAGTTTATTTGTTTTATGCTGTTGGTTTTCCTATGTCTGCAAGACTTGTCTTCTTGTGGGAACCCCTGGTTGTTCCCCACCACAAGTGCATGCAGAATGGCCTCTATGGTGCTAAAAGGAGGAGGAGCAGAGGAATGTGGTGTGCAGATAAGAGCAGGAAGCTGATTGATGCCTGTGACACTGTCCTCTGCTCAGCTTGATGCATTGAAATACAGGTGCATTAACGCATCCTGCATCCCTTCTGTGACTGCTTAGTAGTAGCTCATCTGGAGCTATACTGCCAGGGTATGTGAGGATGAACAGCTCCTGCCTGTCTGTTTGGGGTCCCATTCCCTTCAATGATCCACAGGCTTGTGCAGCTTTGTTCCTACAAGATGTGTAGTCTCCCAAACTCCTATCACTTGAGAAAGTGTTCAGAAGGAAACTCTGAGGGGAACCTTACAGAACTTTCCTGCCTGTGGATTTCTTTGACACCCTCCCACATCCAGCCCCTAAGTGAGAAGAATCCGCTGTTTAATGTTCCCTTTCTCTCCACCTTGGAGTCTGTTACATTAAGATAGCTGAGCTAGGTCAACAAAGGAAGAGGCAGAAACATTTTCCCATCCCTCAAACCAATCTGAGGCAGAGTTCTTGTTCTGTTCATCTCTTACCTTTGTTCCCTGCTCTCCTGTTACTGAATTCCACATTTTAATGTATTGATCAAAATACCATGGGCTTCAACGCTTGTTTCAGTGTAGACATTGTGAAAATAAAATTTTGTTTTGGCTGGAAATAATATATTTCCTTCCTTACAGCTTAGCCTTGCTGTTGAATAGTGTAGTCTTCAACATGGTATAAAATAATGCTAGAGTCTTATGTTGCACAGAGTGAAAAAGATAGTAACCATAGCAATAAACCAACAAAGTGAAACAACACAGTTAGGATTTCCAACTTTAGCCTTCATCTTTAAATCAGGTTTCAAACGAAGTGATTTACCTCAGTCAGAAGTTCAGGCTTCTAGGTTTTAGGACTACAATCATTGCAGAAAGAGCACTTTGGCTTGAATTCCCTTTTTTCCATAACTTCTCATTTACCCAAAATTCAGCTAGTTAGCTTCATATGTCTAAGCACTCTAGTAATAGAATAGGGCAAAGGACCAATTTTGAATTCTAATCCTGTAGTCCTCACTTGAAATAAGTGCCTTCACGCTGAATCTCAGGCAAAATAACTAGACCTCCTCATTACTCATTCAAACATGAGTTCCTATTGAACCTTATTTTATTTAATAACTTTTAAAACATGTAACTTATTACATCTCTCCTGGCTTTGTTTCATCTTCCTGGCCTTGCTTCATTTCTTTCTTTTCTTATACTAAATCATGGTGTCATCTTTGCTGTTTTGCTTTCTTCCTCCATCTCCTTATCACTCTGTTTTCCCCTATATTGTGATATTTGCCTCCTCCTCCATATTTTCTCTCCTCTTTCTTCTCTTCCACACTCCACCTCATTTCAATAAAATTCCTCCTTTTCTAATTTATCCCACCCATCCATCCACCCAAACATATCACGAAACACAGGGCTTGGAGATTTTACCAGACACCTAATAGAACTGAACCTACTAGCCAAAGACCAAAACAAAATGGGGATGGAGAAGGACTCATTTGGGGCAATACCTTTAACTGCTGGAAAGGGATCATGCTGTTTCTAATGAGATGCTCTCCCTGTAGCTACTTGGGTGGCCTCATCTTTTCTATCATCCTCTGCCTAAAAGGAGTCTGATAAATTTGAAGCACCCTTAATCTTTAGCTGCTGGAAGGAAAGCTGCTGGGGGGAGGGATAGCTCAGTGGTTTGAGCATTGGCCTGCTAAACCCAGGGTTGTAAGTTCAATCCTTGAGGGGGCCACTTGGGGATCTGGGGCAAAATCAGTACTTGGTCCTGCTAGTGAAGGCAGGGGGCTGGACTCAATGACCTTTCAAGGTCCCTTCCAGTTCTAGGAGATGAGATATTATAAAGAGTTTTATTTACTCTTATTATTATTTATTACTATTATTTATTTACTCTTTATATTATTATAAAGAGTTTTCTGTTTCTCCCAAGTCTCCTCCCAGAGCCTCCTGGCTGTGACAGCATTAGCGATGGGTGTCTGCCACTTTATATTATCAATCCCACTTTTTTGACCTGTTTTCAATGTTTATATTTATACGTAATATGAGTCAAAATGATAAAATTGTAGTGAAGTACTTTGAGTTTGTGAAAACAAAGGACTCTGCTAATTTTTCATAGATATTTTTGATTAAATTGATATATTCTCACAAAATATTTTGATCTGGCCAAATTAGCATTTTCCAATGGAAAACTGTTTCACTGGATCATTTTCAAACAACTTTGAAGTTGACATTTCAACTTAATACTCGTTTACTTCTATAAAAGGAAGAACAATCACTGAAGTTTCCCTAATGTGTCACAGAGTAAATCTATTTCTTTTTGATCCTTGGTGAAAGGATTCCATGGGATGATGTACATTTTGGGGTTGTGTGTGGAAAAATTTATTCTCAACAGGCTTATTTCATGTGAACAGATTCATTTAATGAAAAATTATTTACATCCCATCTATAGCCTATATGTGATGTATTATCAGTATCTAAGGTAATATAGAAAGTTTTATATCCATGTGAATGTGGAAATGAAACTAGTTAGAATGTAAAAACAGTGAGGAGTACTTGTGGCACTTTAGAGACTAACAAATTTATTTGGGCATAAGCTTTCATGGGCTAAATCCCACTTCATCAGATGCATGGAGTGGAAATAATAGTAGGAAGATATATCTATATCTATATATAGATATAAAAAAACAGTACATGAAAAGATGAGAGTTGCCTTACCAAGTGGGGGGTCGAGACAATTCAATTAAAGTGGGCTATTATCAACAGGATGAAAAATCACTTTTGTAGTGGTAATCAGGGTTGCTCATTTCAAACAGTTGACAAGAAGGTGCGAGTAACAGTAGGGGAAAATTAGCATGGGGAGCTTAGTTTTTAGTTCTTGTAGTGACCCATCCACTCCCATCATAGGACACACACATCTACAAACCGTCATAGGACCTAACCACATCAGCCACACCATCAGGGGCTCATTCGCCTGCACATCTACCAATGTGATAAATGCCATCATGTGCCAGCAATGCCCCTCTGCCATGTACATTGGCCAAACCAGACAGACTCTACGCAAAAGAATAAATGGACACAAATCAGACGTCCAGAATTATAACATTCAAAAACCAGTCGGAGAACACTTCAATCTCCCTGGACACTCAATAACAGACTTAAAAGGGGCAATTCTTCAACAAAAAAACTTCAAAAACAGACTCCAATGAGAAACTGCAGAACTGGAATTAATTTGCAAACTGGACACCATCAAATTAGGCCTGAATAAAGACTGGGAGTGGATGTGTCACTACAAAAACTAAAAACTAATTTCCCCATGCTAATTTCCCCCTACTGTTACTTGCACCTTCTTGTCAACTGTTTGAAATGAGCCACGCTGATTACCACTACAAAAGTGATTTTTCATCCTGTCGATAATAGCCCACTTTAATTGAATTGTCTCGACCCCCCCCCCCACTTGGTAAGGCAACTCCCATCTTTGTTACTGTATATATGTGTATATATATATCTATATCTATTTATCTTCCTACTGTATTTTCCACTCCATGCATCTGATGAAGTGAGTTATAGCCCACAAAAGCTTATGCCCAAATAAATGTGTTAGTCTCTAAGGTACCACAAGAACTCCTCGTTGTTTTTGCTGATACAGACTAACACGGCTACCACTCTGAAACTAGTTACAATGTGTAGATAAACTTCAAAATGACTTGTACTTTAACTTCTGAAGAACGTACAATTGGGTTTTCAAAATATTTTTGGATATTAAAAGTGCTGTTCCATTTTTATCATTTATTTCCAGTTCAAATGTTGTAAGTTGTTTTTTCTAAGTACCAGCTCTTGTAAACTCAACCTGGGATCTGAGAATCTTATCAGAATCAGATTTTTTTGTTTCTTATCCATCATCACCAGGAATAAAGATTTTGCAAACCAAATTCTGCTCTATTAAACCTCTGTACCCCATTGACTTCAGTGGAGTTTTACTGGTATATGTGAAGATAGCCTTCAACACTGAAGCTAGAACTTCTTAAATAATTTCTTTGATGCATCAACAATTATGTTAAAGTGAGCTGACCCTCCCATATCTGGTGCACTGGCGGGTTAACGAGCATAAAATAGCATATAACATTTTTTTGGGGTCAGTAAACTGGGTAGATTTGACTTTGAGTACATACTGTTCAGGGAATAGATCTCTGATAAAGAGCAGGCAATTTTCATATGGTCACTTTTCAGAGTAAAATATTTTAAAGGCTCTTTTAAATACTGTGATTGTCATCAATTTGTATGAGATTTACTGATATATGGGGAGATTTTCCGGAGGTACAGTAATCAAATCATAGGCTTTTCCGTTTCTTCTTCCTCTCATATAAGTACAAGAAGTTCTTCTGTACTGGGTCCAGGATTCTGTAAGCAGCCATCCTGCTCATTTTGGAGGACTGTTTAATATTTTTTAGCAATATTGACTTTGTCAATGTCCATTGGTTACTGAGTAATTATTCCATTACTTCTGCAATATCTCTGAAGTCTTGCCAGTCTCGCAATTTATTTTATTTATACAACAGTAAAATGGGCTCAACACAAAATGTTGTGGCATACTACTGTATTACATTTGTTTTAATCTACTGCCCTTCATCACTGTAAAGACTATTAAGTGGCAAATATTTTTCTTTAGACTAGTATTTGAGTACTGGCAAACTTTTTCTTTTGCCATCCATTCAGTAGATTTTTTTTCATTGCTGCATTTAATTACATTTATTTTTCAGAAACTGTCTTTCTCCAGGCCAGTTATAAATGTCTGTATGCTTTCTGCTGTCATAACAACTTATGATCTGCGCTATAATGCCTTGTTAAAGTGCTTGTTCTGAAGTTATCTGTGTTTGCAGTAAAGGTGTTTTTTCTTTTTTACTATGTATGCAAACATTTAACTAGCATCAGTGTTGGTTTTTTTGCTTTTCTTTTGGAATTGTATTTAAGCCAAATGTAGATGGAAAGCCAAGTGGGCTATGTTCTTTATGGCTGTATGCCTATAATATGTGGCCTCTTCTTCACAAATGATGCTGGAGGACAAGTACCAATGTTCCCTCTAATTTTTTACTTCCATGTGCGGAATAAATTTTGTTATGTGCACCAATATGGAGGTGATGTGTGGTGGGGGTGGGGCCAAGGGGTTTGGCGGTTGGAAGGGGGCTCAGGGCTGGGGCAGAAGGTTGGGGTTCGGACTTCCCCAGGGCTGCGGCGGGGAGAGAGGACTCTCCCCAGCCCTCTCTTGCCACAGCAGCCTGGGGCCAGGGGAGAGGCGACTCTCTCCGACCGGCTGTAGGCAGCTCTGGGGCCAGGACCATGGCTATGCAGGGAGAAGCGCCTCTCCCTGCCTGGTTGCGGCCCTCGATGACCTACTGCACAGCCGTGCAGCTTAGAGGGAACTTAGACACACACTCTGATTAAACTTTGGCAGAATGTTCATGAATATATATACTGTACTATGCAGGTAGGCCAGCCCGGCCCAGCCCAGCCACCCTAATACAGCATGTGTATAGTAGTTGGGGATTTATTTTTTAATAGTGCAGACAAGGAAGTCTTGTCTCCTGGCTAAACTGTAGGGTTCAGAACTTGCTCCTGGCTCTGTTGCCAATATGCTACTTGGCCTTGGGCAAGTAATTTAATCTTTATCTGCCTTGGCATCCACTCCTATCTAAACACTGGGAGAGGTGAAGCTTGATTTATTAATGCTTGTAAAAAAATGATAGTCTTCAGTGGAAGAAATCAAAGAAATGGAGGCTGGTGCATGAAATTTTGTGACAGATTTGAGAGAGAGGTGAAGACAAGTGGGAGATGGTTGACACCTCCCAAAGTTTGAGAGAAATAGCCATTTTCAGAGATAAAGCAAAGACAGTCTTCAGTCAATACTCCACTGAAATGAAAAGGAACAGCCTACCAGAGCCAATCTTAGCATTTTTGTGTAGGCCTGCAAAGCAATTGCTGTTCCCCCTTCCAATACATAACAGATATGTCTGCCATGATCACAGCAGTACACACAGGACTGGCCTAAAGATTTTGGGGAGGATCACTAAGGTTATTGTTTGGGAAACACCTCAAACTTAACTGAAGTTTATCTTCCTGTTCCTTTTAAACCTACTTTTTCAAAATTCTTTGCAAGACAAAGAGCTAGATGCTTTTATTACAAAAATCTTCGATTCTCATTTACATTTCTCGGTTTCTCAGTCTGGGGGACCTATGTTTTGCAAACCTCAAAAGGTGCTTCTGTAGCTCAGGCCTAAGAGTACGTCTACAGAACCAGTAGCAGCACCTGGCTGCAAGCCTCTGAGCCTGGGTTGGCAGACTCTGGCTTGCATTACTGCCCTTCTTTTCATTTCTCTCCCTACTTCAGGGGAGTTTACCTCTGTATAACTTCGGCCTACTTGCATTGTGCGCTGGGGCTATAGTTAGGGCTTTAAGCATCTCACTCCTATGTTGTAGAGTGGGGCGGGCAAACTTTTTGGCCTGAGGGCTGCATTGGGTTTTGGAAATTGTATGGAGGGCCGGTTAGGAGAGGGGGTCATGGCCCCCATCCACACCTCCCCCCAGGGACTCCTACCCTATCCAATCCTTCCTGTCCCCTGACTGCCCTGGGAATCCCTGCCCCTTACTGCCCCTCACCACCCCATCTAATCTCTCCCCTTCCGGACTGCTCCCCAGGGACCCCTACCCCATCCAACCACCCCCTTTTCCCTGTGCCCTGACTGCCTCCGGATCCCCTGCCCCTGACTGCCCCCCGCCGCCCCATCCAACCCCTCCTCTCATTCCTGACTGCCCCCCCAGGACCCCTGCCCCCATTCAACCCCCCTGTTCCCCGCCCTCTGACCGCCCCGACCCCTATCCACACCCCCGTCCCCTGACCACCACCCCGAACTTCCCTGCCCTTTATCCAATCCCCACGCTACCTGGAGCACTGGTGACTGGCGGCGCTACAGCTGTGCTGCCCGGCTGTAGCCAGCCACGCCGTCACCACCGCGCAGCACAGAGAACCGGGTCAGGCCGGACTCTGCAGCTGCCCCGTCCCAGGAGCTCGCCACCCAGAGCATTGTGCCGGCGGCGGAGTGAATTGAGGCTGCAGGGAGGGAGAACAGCAGGGGAGGGGCTGGGGGCTAGCCTCCTGGGCCAGGAGCTCAGGGGCCAGGCAGGAGGGTCCCGTGGGCCGGATGTGGCTTGCGGGCTATAGTTTGCCCACCTCTGTTGTAGAGGGTCTGTCTGCAGACTCAAAAAGATGACACTGTGTTGGTTACACTCCACTTTTGGACAGTTTTCTCAGCCAGAAGACGCACGTACTTACATGTCAAGTTTTGTTTGTTTTTTACAAAATGAAAGCTTAAATTTTGCTAAAACTGATAAGTCTCTGTTCCTTCCTTGAATGTGCCTATCCAGTCTCTAGGGAAAGTTCCTGCTCATAGTTGACATTTTTTAAGTGTTGTTCTTTGTACTGAAATTGTTAAAAGCATTTACATAGTGGTTAACCACAGTGGACCCTATCCAGGTTTGGACCTCTAGGTGCTACTATAATACAAATGATTACTAATTCACATGGCAGGTGCATGTGTTCAGGGCCCTACATCATAGGAGCCAAATATCTGAAATTCTAGAAAGAATCTGGTGGCATGGTTCTCCATAAAATGTCCATCTGATAGATTGTTTTATCTATGCAGCACATTACAATAATGTGGTTGGGTTCTTAGGGTATGTCTACACTACGAAATTAGGTCAATTTAATAGAAGTCGATTTTTTTAGAAATCGATTTGATACAGTCGATTGTGTGTGTCCCCACTAAGCGCATTAAGTCAGCGGTGTGTGTCCACGGTACCGAGGCTAGCATCGACTTTCGGAGCGTTGCACTGTGGTAGCGATCCCACAGTTCCTGCAGTCTCCGCCGCACATTGGAATTCTGGGTTGAGCTCCCAATGCCCAATGGGGCAAAAACATTGTTGCGGGTAGTTCTGGGTACATGTCTCCCTCCCTCCCTCCCCACCTCTCTCCCTCCCTCCGTGAAAGCAAAAAATTGTTTCTCGCCTTTTTTCCTGGGTTGCCCGTGCAGACGACATACCACGGCAAGCGTGGAGCCCGCTCAGCTCACTGTCACTGTGTGTTTCCTGGGTGCTGCTGGCAGATGCAGTACTGCAGTGCTACACAGCAGCATCCCCTTGCCTTGTCTTGCAGATGGTAGACGGTGCAATACGACTGCTGTCCATCGTCGTCAGTCGGGGGCCCCTGGACAAAAATAGGAATGACTCCAGGTCATTCTCTTTTTTAAGTTTTGTCTAATGGAAATTCAGTCCTTCCTGGAATATCATGCCAGCTGGAGGCTTCTGCCTCAGGCTGCTCTCCCAGTCAGCAGCACCGCGCGGTCGCACCTACCCCAGCCTACCCCTTGCTCCCATGGCTCATGAAGCCTGGACAGCAGTAAGGAGCAGTTCAACTATAGGCTGAGCAAGTGCATAATGGTGGTAGAATGTGCCTTTGGACGTTTAAAAGCTCGCTGGCGCAGTTTACTGACTCGGTTAGACTTCAGTGAAACCAATATTCCCATTGTTATTACTGCTTGCTGTGTGCTCCCCAATATCTGTGAGAGTAAGGGGAAGACGTTTATGACAGGGTGGGAGGTTGAGGCAAATCGCCTGGCCGCTGATTACGCACAGCCAGGCACCAGGGCGGTTAGAAGAGCACAGCAGAGCGCTCTGTGCATCAGAGAAGCTTTGAAAATCAGTTTCATGGCTGGCCAGGCTATGGTGTGAAAGTTCTGTTTGTTTCTCCTTGATGAAAACCCGCCCCCTTGGTTCACTCTACTTTCCTGTAAGCCAACCGCCCTCCCATCCCCCCTTTGATCTCCTCTTGCAGAGGCAATAAAGTCATTGTTTCAAATTCATGCATTCTTTATTTCGTCACACAAATCGGGGGATAACTGCCAAGGTAGCACAGGCAGGGTGTGGGAGGAGGAGAGCACAGGGGTGGGGTAGTTGTAGGGGCACCCCCTAGAATGGTATGCAATTCATCATAGAAGCGGCATGTCTGGGGCTCTGACCCTGAGCGGCCGTTTGCCTCTCTGGTTCTTTGGTAGACTTGCCTGAGCTCCTTAAGTTTCACGCGGCACTGCTGCGGGTCCCTGTTATAACCTCTGTCCTTCATGCCCTTGGAGATTTTTTTTCAAATATTCTGGCATTTTGTCTTTTGGAATGGAGTTCGGATAGCACGGATTCATCTCCTCATACAACGATCAGATGCAGTACCTCCCGTTCGGTCCATGCTGGAGCTCTTTTGCGATTCTGGGACTCCGTGGTCACCTGTGCTGATGAGCTCTGCATGGTCACCTGTGCTGATCAGCTCGCTATGCTGGCCAAACAGGAAATGAAATTCAAAAGTTCGCGGGGCTTTTCCTGTCTACCTGGCCAGTGCATCTGAGTTGAGAGTGCTGTCCAGGGCGGTCACAATGGAGCATTCTGGGATAGCTCCCGGAGGCCAATACCATCGAATTGCGTCCACACTACCCCAAATTCAACCCAGCAGGGTCAATTTCAGCGCTAATCCCCTCGTCGGGGAGGAGTACAGAAATCGATTTTAAGAGCCCTTTAAGTCAACAAAAATGGCTTCGTCGTGTGGACAGGTGCAGCGTTAAATCTATCTAATGCTGCTAAATTCAACCAAAACTCATAGTTTAAACCAGGGCTTAGTTTGATATACAGTGAGTAAAACAACCATACACAGATTCCAAGAGGTATCTTAAATCCTGTGTACACACAATTTTTTCCTCTTACATAAAACTTTTAAAATCCAGCTGTGGACAGATAAAACTTTTTTATATATTTTAATGGATACTTGGTTTTTTTTGCCCCTTTGAACAAACAAAATTAATAAAATTATCAGCCTCCATCAAACAAACTACCAGTGTGATAACCAGAGCTAGGTTAATAATTTTCAGTGTTGCACTCTTCTTTTGGATACGAGTGAGAAAATGCCAGAAACTTGCTTTTTTTCTTCTGTGTAAAAATATTTTCAAGATAGAAGGCACTGACTATCTTTACAATTGCGGCTGCATTGTTATGATTATATGAATTATGTAGTAGTAACAAGCATGTAAACAATATTCTGTATAAGTCTTACTGCTTATAAATTAGAATACGGGCAGATATAAAGGAACTGGTACAGTAGTTGTACTTTGTTACAGAAAAACCATAAATCATATTAGGGCTGTTGATTAATCATAGTTAATTTATGCAATAACTAAAAAAATTAATTGCAATTAAAATTAATCACCGTTTTAATCATACTGTTAAACAATAGAATACCAAATTGAAATTTATTAAATATTTTGGATGTTTTTCTACCAAGTAGTTGCTGAACCAACAAGAGGGGATGCCATTTTAGATTTGGTTTTGGTGAGTAGTGAGGATCTCATAGAAGAAAAACAAAAATAGATCTGTGACTAGGGCTTTTGATTTCAAAAGGGCTAACTTTAAAAAATTAAGGAAATGAGTTAGGGATGTGGATTGGACTAAGAACTTGTGGATCTAAAGGCAGAAGAGGCCTGGAATTACTTCAAGTCAAAGTTGCAGAAACTATCAGAAGCCTGCATCCCAAGAAAGGGGAAAGAATTCATAGGAATTATACACCAAGCTGGACGAGCAAGCATCTCAGCGAGGTGATTAAGAAAAAGCAGAAAGCCTACAAGGAGTGGAAGATGGGAGTGATCAGCAAGGAAAGCTACCTTATTGAGGTCAGAACATGTAGGGATAACGTGAGAAAGGCCAAAAGCCATGTAGAGTTGGACCTTGCAAAGGGAATTAAAACCAGTAGTAAAAGATTCAGTAGCCACATAATAAGAAGAAAACAAAGAAAGAAGTGAGACTGCTAAACACTGAGGATGGAGTGGAGGTTAACGATAATCTAGGCATGGCCCAATATCTAAACAAATACTTTGCCTCAGTCTTTAATGAGGCTAATGAGGAGCTTAGGGGTAATGGCAGGATGACAGATGGGAATGAGGATATGGAGGTAGATATTACCACATCTGAGGTAGAAGCCAAACTCGAACAGCTTAATGGGACTAAATCGGGGGGCCCAGATAATCTTCATCCAAGAATATTAAAGGAACTGGCACATGAAATTGCCAGCCCATTAGCAAGAATTTTTAATGAATATGTAAACTCAGGGGTTGTATCGTATGACTGGAGAATTGCTAACATATTTTCTATTTTTAAGAAAGGGGAAAAAATGGTGATCCAGGTAACTACAGGCCTGTTCGTTTGACATCTGTAGTATGCAATGTCTTGGAAAAATTTTTGAAGGAGAAAGTAGCTAAGGACATTGAGGTCAATGGTAATTGGGACAAAATATAAACATGGTTTTACAAAAGGTAGATCATGTCAAACCAACCTGATCTCCTTTGTTGAGAAGGTAACAGATTTTTTAGACAAAGGAAATGCAGTGGATCTAATTTACCTCTATTTCAGTAACGCATTTGATACGGTTCCACATGGGGAATTATTAGCTAAATTGGAAAAGATGGGGATCAATGTGAAAACTGAAAGATGGATAATGAGCTGGTTAAAGGGGAGACTACAACGGTTCATACTGAAAGGTGAACTGTCAGGCTGGAGGGAGGTTACTAGTGGAGTTCCTCAGGGATCAGTTTTGGGACCAATCTTATTTAATCTTTTTATTACTAACCTTGGCACAAAAAGTGGGAATGTGCTAATAAAGTTTGCGGATGACACGAAGCTGGGAAGTATTGCTAATACATAGAAGGACTGGGATATCATACAGGAAGATCTGGATGACCTTGTAAACTGGAGTAATAGTAATAGGATGAAATTTAATAGTGAAAAGTGCAAAGGTCATGCATTTAGTGATTAATAACAAGAATTTTATTATAAGCTGGGGATGCATCAGTTGGAAGTAACAGAGGAGGAGAAGGACCTCGGAGTATTGGTTGATCACAGGATGACTATGAGCCGCCAATGTGATATGGCTGTGAAAAAAGCTAACGTGATCTTGGGATGCATCGGGCGAGGTATTTCCAGTAGAGATAAGGAAGTGTTAGTTCCGTTATAAAAGGCACTGTGAGACCTCATCTGGAATACTGTGTGCAGTTCTGGTCTTCTATGTTTAAGAATCATAGATCATTTCATAGAATATCAGGGTTGGAAGGGACCTCAAGAGGTCATTTAGTCCAACTCCATGCTCAAAGCAGGACCAATCCCCAGACAGATTTTTGTCCCAGATCCCTAAATGGCCCCCTCAAGGATTGAACTCACAATCCTAGGTTTAGCAGGCCAATGCTCAACTCACTGAACTAACCCTCCCCCCTGTAAGGATGAATTCAAACTGGAACAGGTACAGAGAAGGGCTACTAGGATGATCCGAGAAATGGAAAACCTGTCTTATGAAAGGAGACTCAAAGAGCTTGGCTTCTTTAGCCTAACCAAAAGAAGGCTGAGGGGAGATATTATTGCTCTCTATAAACATATAAGAGGGATAAATACCAGGGAGTGAGAGGAATGATTTAAGCTCGGTACCAATGTGGACACAAGAACAAATGGATATAACCTGGCTATCAGGAAGTTTAGACTTGAAATTAGACCAAGGTTTCTAACCATCAGAAGAGTGAAATTCTGGAACAGCCTTCCAAGGGGAGCAGTGGGGGCAAAAGACATATTTGTCTTCAAGACTGAGCTTGATAAGTTTATGGAGGGGATGGTATGATGGGATAGCCTAATTTTGGCAATTAATTGGTCTTTGACTATTAGCAGTAAATATGCCCAATGGCCTGTGATGGGATGTTAGATGGGCTGGGATCTGAGATACTACAGAGAATTCTTTCCTGGGTGTCTGGCTGGTGAGTCTTGCCCACATGCTCAGGGTTTAGCTGATCGCCATATTTGGGGTTGGGAAGGAATTTTCCTCGAGGGCAGATTGGCAGAGGCCTTGGGGGTTTTTCGCCTTCCTCTGCAGCGTGGGGCACGGGTCACTTGCTGGAGGATTCTCTGCACCTTGAAGTCTTTAAACCATGATTTGAGGACTTCAATAACTCAGACATAGGTTAGGGGTTTATTACAGGAGTGGGTGGGTGAGATTTTGTGGACTGCGTTGTGCAGGAAGTCAGACTAGACGATCGTAACAGTCCCTTCTGACCTTAAAATCTATGATTTTTTCAAATATTGATTTCAGTTAGAATACAAAGTGTACAGTGCTCACTTTATATTATTTTTATTACAAATATTTGCACTGTAAAAATGATGAGAGTATTATTCAATTCGTCGCATAAAAGTGCAATCTCTTTATCGTGAAAGCGCAAATGTAGATTTTTTTGTTACATAATTGCACTCAAAAACAAAACAACGTAAAACTTTAGAGCATACAAGTCCACTCAGTCCTATTTAGTGTTCACCCAATCGCTAAGAAAAACAAGTTTGTTTATGGACACGTGTCATCTGGAATGGTGGTTGAAGCATGAAGGGACATATGAATCTTTAGTGCATCTGTCTCGTAAATATTTTGCAACGCCATCTACAACAGTGCCATGTGAACGCCTGGTCTCACTTTCAGGTTACATTGTAAACAAGAAGCGGGCAGCATTATCTCCTGCAAATGTAAACAAACTTGTTTGTCTGAGTGATTGGCTGTACAAGAAGTAGGACTGAGTGGACTTGTAGGCTCTAAAGTTTTACATTGTTTTATTTTTGAGTGCAGTTATTTTTTGTTCATAATTCTACATTTGGAAGTTCAACTTTCATGATAAAGAGATTGCACTACAGTACTTAAGTGAATTGAAAAATACAATTTCTTTTATTTTTACAGTGCAAATATTTATAATAAAATTAATATAAAGTGAGCACTGTACCCTTTGCATTCTGTGTTGTAATTGAAATCGATGTATTTGAAAATGTGGAAAACATTCTATTATTGTTTAACAGTGCGATTAATTGTGATTAATTTTTTTAATTGCTCGACAGCCATAAAGCATATTAAATTGTACCTCTGATTTTTCTTTTTCTAGTAAAATCTTTCACCGTGTGGGCTGTCATGAAATATACGTCAAAGAAATTGGGAGTTGTGGTTCTGCGTTTGCTTTAGGAAGATCTATTCTTGGGTAATTTAAATATATAGCCTGTTATAACTACAAAACCACTTTGGCAAATGGTTCCTTCCGGAGCTAAAAAAGAAATGAGTAGGCAGCCTAATCAATTTTTAATACTTTAAATATATAACTGCTTTAATATAATCTTTTGTGTCTATTGCTAATGCTCAAAAACTGCCTCTGTCTTTTGTAATATTACAGAGAAGCCATTTTACTGTTTCTGTAACAGTTTTACCTTTTATTTATAGTTTAATTTTTACAAAAACTAAAAATTAAGTTTTCTCTTTGTAGTGGTGGTGCTCCTATTAGCTGGCGACCAGGACAGGGCATATTATGACTGCTGTGGCTCTGTGTGTAGAGAAGCCTCTTATGTCTGGGAAAGTTGGTTTTGTGTGGCCATATGAAAGTAGAACAGTTTTGGTAAAGATAATTCTATAAGATCACTCAGGTCAATTCATGATATCTGATTGGCAGAAAACTACTTTTGCCACAGATGAGTTAATTCTAGAAGTATACATAATGTACACAGGCGAATATCCACTGGACTAGTCATTTGGACAACAAAACAATTTCTCTTCCCGGTCTTCCAACATCTTCTGCCTCTTTGCCTGTCTGCACATGCTCCTCCAAAGTACTTTGTGATGACAACATAGCGAGACCCTGCTGTATTCTACACTAGTGCAATCTATAGCTTAACTGATAGGAAACCTTTTCTAAAATAAAGTTGCCTCTTTGAACCATTTTTGCAGTGCTTGTTACATCTGCCGGAGAAATAGGCCATCTGGAATAAGTTTTCCTCAATAAAATGGCTTTTTCTTCTCTGAAGATTGATATAAACCAAGAGACCCTGTACTTCCAAAGGCATCAATAGATAGAATAGATTTATTAATTTTTAAAAATATCTTGCTCACAATTACTTGTAAAATTTAAAAAACTAAACATCTTAAACACTATTTTACCCCTGAAGAATATGTCACTCCTCTGCCTTCTCTACAGCAGTGGTTAACTAAATATGCTGTTCATAGAGCTATGCTGATACCATCAGTGTTGCTATTGCTGCCACCACAATCAGTGTTTTCAAATTTATAAGATTGTGTTACAAACAATGCAGTTTTTTAAAAAGGAGTAAATAATATTAAACTAGGTGATTTGACAACCATGTTTTTAAAAATCAGTTGAAGAAAAATCTGAATTCAAGGTTTTTATGTTCTGGTATTATACAGTATACACAGGTTAAGCATTTTCTTATAGTTGATTAATCTCAATATTGATCCTTCATGAACTTGAGTTCTTTTTTCAAATTTCTGTGACTTGATGCATGGTTTGTTTTTATTGACTTACGGTGTTTGTTGTTGAAACTCCAGTTCATTTGCTAACTTTTCTATTCTTTCAAAACCTCTGGCAACATTTAGAATGTCCGTATCGACCAGTATAATACTTGACTCCTTGGGGATCCTTTCATCCCTTTGTATTATAATTGTATAAATGCCATACAGTGTGTAAGTTACCTGCTTGGTAGTGTGATTGCTTGCATAATGTTGGATTCCAACCAACCGTAAAAAGTCTTTCATTGTCATGCTTCTTTCGTCCTCTGTCAAATTTATGTGAAAAAAGTGTGCTAAATATGCAATGATCTCTCTTTCTATTACCAGTTCAGTATAAATTGAACTAGGTTCCATATATACATTTGCCTGGGCTGCTTTGTTAGAATAAAAATGCAGATCACCTTGCTTTGTAGTGTGTTCTAATCCTGTTGGTTTCTTTTCTGGGAAATTTTTGGTGTAACTGTGGGTGTTGAGTTGGACATTTTGACTGGTTTCTGTTTTGTTCAAATGTGGAGGATTCCGTATCTCAGGGGATAATAATTCAAAGGTTGTTGCATTGTCTCTAGTTTCCTGTTTCTGAGAATCTACTAGGAGATACCACTGTTGGTTTTTTTGATAAAGCCAGGTTTGAGCCTGTGCTAGCTCATGTAAAGTGGTGTCATAATAGTGTTCTTGGTCAGTAACCGTATCCATGCATATTGCGCCAAGCTGCAGCAACTTGGCTTTACTTGTGTTCTTTAGCCAGTACTTCTGTTGGAGTTGGATTTTATGGACTCTTGGTTTTTCTGCTGCCATCTTCCTGCTGGAACAAATTGTATTTAAAATTAGGCGCTCAGGTTGCTACATTTTTAAAGAATAATTATATGTAGCTGGGGATAGGAAACCTGGGAGATGGTCAGCTTTTTATGTCTTGCCCCACATACTCCAAACTATCTTATCTGGAAAGAGGATTCAGAAAAAGTTCACGCTGACGGTTCTATTTCTTTGAGTGCTGAGGTTTATTTGTCTGCCCTAGCCAAAGAGTAGTCAAATAGTATCATGGAACCTGCAGGTACTATGTAATTTTAATTTAGTTTGACCTTCCATCATGAATGTTAAGGAGTAAGCTCTCGAACTAGCAGAGCTCAACCCTAGTTGGTTCTGGCATAAATCTAACAATACCCTAGACTGAGGCAAGCTTGTGAAGCAGTGGATGAGATTGTGCACTGCAGAAACGCTGTAAGAAGAAAAACAATATCGTATGGTTAGTTAAGGCGATTTCCAGAGTAACTCCTGCCTTCACATACAGGAGAGGTAGAGTTCTTTTTTGTTTTGTTTTTGTAATAAGCATTCATTTGGTTACATATTTGCCTCTGTTCCTGGAGCTTTCTGTTTTTATTCCTGTTAATAGTAGTAGCAGCCCCTTTTTGCAATACTGAAGTGCTGCTGCAGTATTAATAAAAAAAAAAAAAATTAAAAACATTCAATTAATTTAAAAGCTCCAAGAGTACAAAATTCTCATGTAAATTATATATACAAACCATTTTGACTTTGCAAAACTAAAACTGAACTTACCTCCCCCCATTTTGTCAATTAAAAATTAAAATTAATAATGCAACTACAAATGTAATATTTAATATTTTCTCTTTAGTCTCTTCGTTTTCTCGGATTCATTATGTTGACACTGAAATTCTGGTAACATAGAGCTAGAGTGCCTTTTCATTGTCTAGTTCATAATTTAGTTGATAAGACAATAAAGAGGATACAATTTCCCTAGGCTGCATCAAGTTTTATTTCAATAAAGGAAGAAGAATCCTATACTTTTCATTGAGAAAGGAAAGATGGTTTTTGAGTTAAAGTAATGGCTGCTACTCAGTGTGTCCAGGTTCTGTTGCTGGCTATGCCACAACCTTCCAGCGTAACTTTGGACAAGTCGCTTTAATGTGTCTGTTCCTTAATTCATCCATCTATAAGATGAGGATAATAGTACTTCTTTACCTCACAAGGTATTGCGAAAATAAACTCATCAGGTACTCAGATACCACAGTGTGTGCCATAGAAAATCCTATAAATTGATATAATAATAAGGGTGAAAACTAATGGTAGATGTCTGCACTATATAGAAGCCACATTTCATGTTCTAGACCACTTGACATCTACTTATAGGAAGCATTTCCTATAAATTTGGGTCTGTGTGCCCTCATTATTGGAAAAGGCAATGCAGACTTTTTAATATCTGCCACAACATTCTATAAATGTCATTTCTTTGAATATCACTCAGGGTGACCTGTGAAATTAGGTATTTTACTATTCTACATTGTTTTATTTTCATGATATCATTTTTTTTTTATGATAGTGAGGTCATGCTACTCTAATCAAACCATACAAATTTAACTTTTTGCCACTTGCTATGTTAAAGTGGAGAGTTTGAAAATATTAAATAATTAACTGGATTTACTTTTTTCCTACTTTACTGCACTTTTAGTCATGAACCTAATCTTTTTTCTATTGTTTTTATAAATGTAATAATATTTAACTGCACGGTTAACTATATAGTTTACATAACTTTCTTGGTACTATGTGAAATCACTATAATACATGTGTCTTAAAGTGGAGCATACTCAGTTAAATCATAGCTTACTTACTGTTTTTACTTATTCCTGTGACCAATGGGTAGGTGTAATTTACTTGACTGTTTTCAGTCGGCTATCATATATCAAGTCATACGGTCCACATTTGCCTGCTTTTCAGATCTGCCTTTCAGAATCGATTTCTGAATCCTTTAAGAGAATGACTTGCAGATCGTTTGGAAAGGCTTCTCCTTATTCTCTTAATTCAGAAACTTTTGTGTTGATAAACCCAGTGGAGTAGGAAGTTTCTTTGCTTTCTCTAGTTCTGTAAAAAGTCTCCAGTCTTTACTGTCAATTGTTTTTCTTCCTTTAAAGGTCTTTCATTCTTTAGTTTTAGTTACTACTTGGAGCTTCTATGGCAACTGTGCATGTGGCAGAAGTTTGTACTCACTGTTTATAGATACCGCTGGTTAAGATGGCGTTGCTTAATAGGAATTTTAATGTCTTGTATAGTGTTTTGAAAATTTATTTTACCCGTCTCTTAGATAACAGAACAGGTGCTCAGGATTTCTCAGTTTTGAGCTCTGCAAAACTAGACCTGTTAATTTATGTTTTGGAACCTATATTATTTCTGGAATTTTATCACTTGAAATTCTGTTTGCATACATAAATGTGATTTTGCTATGTGTACTTTATCTGAAGTATTGTGGGGAAAAAGTATTCTGTTAAAACAGAAGGAATTTAGATGATGATGATGATTAAAATATTGATGCATAACACTGCCATATGAGGACAAACTCCCTCTCGCTCAAAAACTAATTATTTCGTACTGTAGTACATAAGAATGGCCATACTGGGTCAGACCAAAGGTCCATCCAGCCCAGTATCCTGTCAACTGACAGTGGCCATTGCCAGGTGCCCCAGAGGGAGTGAACCTAACAGGTAGTGATCAAGTGATCTCTCTCCTGCCATCCATTTCCACCCTCTGACAAACAGAGGCTAGGGACACCATTCTTTACCAATCCTGGCTAATAGCCATCAATGGACTTAATCTCCATGAATTTATCTAGTCCTGTTTTAAACTCTGTTATAGTCCTAGCCTTCACAACCTCCTCAGGCAAGGAGTTCCACAGGTTGACTGTGCACTGTGTGAAGAAGAACTTCCTTTTATTTGTTTAAAACCTGCTGCCCATTAATTTCATTTGGTGGCCCCTGGTTCTTACATTATGGGAACAAGTAAATAACTTTTCCTTATTCACTTTCTCCACACCACTCATGATTTTATATACCTCTATCATATCCCCCCTTAGTCTCCTCTTTTCCAAGCTGAAAAGTCCTAGCCTCTTTTAATATTTCCTCATATGGGACCCGTTCCAAACCCCTAATCATTTTAGTTGCCCTTCTCTGAACCTTTTCTAATGCCAGTATATCTTTTTTGAGATGAGGAGACCACATCTGTATGCAGTATTCAAAATGTGTGCATACCATGGATTTATATAAGGGCAATAAGATATTCTCCGTCTTATTCTCTATCCCTTTTTTAATGATTCCTAAGATCCTGTAATGCTTTTTTGACTGCCGCTGCACACTGCGTGGACGTCTTCAGAGAACTGTCCATGAGGACTCCAAGATCTCTTTCCTGATTAGTTGTAGCTAAATCAGCCCCCATTATATTGTATGTATAGTTGGGGTTATTTTTTCCAATGTGCAATACTTTACATTTATCCACATTAAATTTCATTTGCCATTTTGTTGCCCAATCACTTAGTTTTGTGAGATCTTTTTTAAGTTCTTCACAGTCTGCTTTGGTCTTAACTATCTTGAGCAGTTTGTTGTCATCTGCAGACTTTGCCACCTCGCTGTTTACCCCTTTCTCCAGATCATTTATGAATAAGTTGAGTAGGATTGGTCCTAGGACTGACCCTTGGGGAACAGCACTAGTTACCCCTCTCCATTCTGAAAATTTACCATTTATTCCTTCCCTTTGTTCCCCGTCTTTTTAACCAGTTCTCAATCCATGAAAGGATCTTCCCTCTTATCCCATGACAACTTAATTTACGTAAGAGCCTTTGGTGAGGGACCTTGTGAAAGGCTTCCTGGAAATCTAAGTACAGTATGTCCACTGGATTCCCCCTTGTCCACATGTTTGTTTGACCCCTTCAAAGAACTCTAATAGATTAGAAAGCCATGATTTCCCTTTACAGAAACCATGTTGACTTTTGCTCAACAATTTATGGTCTTCTATGTGTCTGACAATTTTATTCTTTACTATTGTTTCAACTAATTTGCCCGGTACTGACGTTCGACTTACTGGTCTGTAATTGCTGGGATCACCTCTAGAGCCCTTTTTAAGTATTGGCGTTACACTAGCTAACTTCCAGTCATTGGGTACAGAAGCTGATTTAAAGGACAGGTTACAAACCATAGTTAATAGCTCTGCAATTTCACATTTGAGTTCTTTTAGAACTCTTGGGTAAATGCCATAGTGTATTCAGCATAAAGACCACTGTGGTACAATAGCTTTTGTGCAGTAGCCCCCCGCACACAACATTTTCTCTTCTCAAGCTCAGCTCAACTGAACATTGTAAGGTTTCAGAGTAGCAGCCGTGTTAGTCTGTATCCGCAAAAAGAAGAACAGGAGTACTTGTGGCACCTTAGAGACTAATAAATTTGTTAGTCTCTAAGGTGCCACAAGTACTCCTGTTCTTCTTTTTGAACATTGTTAATTATGCTGATAATTTAGGAAAACCCCCAGTAAACCTCATCTCCTACAGTGCTTGTGCCCCACCAATTGTGGTGGTGATCTTTGTTTGACTATGAACAATAATGAGACTCACTTTTTAGTATAATTTTCCGGTGCACATTATATACTAAAAAGCCCTGAATTTACACAGCAAAATAAAATGAGATTTGTTTTTTCTCCTGCATTGACTGTTTGTATTGTTGTGGCAATAAGCCTCCATCTAATGCTCTAGTCTCATCTTTTTAAAAAAGTTTATGAAGAAAGTAAAACAGGACTGAAACATCCAGATAACTCCTCATAAGCACTGTTCATTGTTCCCAGTGTGTGTATCTGTATGTGTGATTTCCCTCAGTACTACTGGCAACATAACACTTGAAATGGTTTATAGATTTAGCTGTAGCTGATAAGTCCTTCACCCATATCCCCAAGTACAGTTCGGGTGCTGTAAACTCCATTTATTAGCTGCCAATGGACTATTCTGGGATAAAACTTTAGCTGGCCCAAAAGTGTGTCTGTTTGGTCTAAAAATGGATAAACCTTGACAATTACTGTATTTTCAAGATCTATTATACATGCCTTTGAAGATACACAACACCTGCTTCTCTGACCAAGAGAGGGCACAGAAGAATTTGAAATTGCACTAGTGTATGCAACCAGAATGCAAACATCTATGTTTCTAGCATCCAGGACCACAAATTAGTGAGCAACAGGGGAGGGGCAGCATCTCTTAGGCCTGGTCTACACTAACCCCCCAATTCGAACTAAGGTACGCAACTTCAGCTACATGAATAATGTAGCTGAAGTCGACGTACCTTAGTTCGAACTTACCGCAGTCCAGACGCGGCAGGCAGGCTCCCCCGTCGACTCCGCGTACTCCTCGCACCGAGCAGGATTACCGGAGTCGATGGCGAGCACTTCTGGGTTTGATTTATCGCATCCAGACAAGACGCGATAAATCAAACCCAGAAGTTTGATTGCCTGCCGCCAAAACAGCGCATAAGTATAGACAAGCCCCTAGTTAAGTATTCCCCAGATCCCCAGGTGCGTGGCTGTAACTCATACACTTTAAATAAGCACTGTAACTTAACCACATAGTGAAAAATAAATGTACGCAGCTTTTATTCAAATCACTATAGAAATTGGGTTGTAATGACTACCAATGCTTCCCTGAATACTAAACCAACTTCACTAATGTAAAATAGCATGTGCCATAATTACTCTCAATTTCCCCAGCAAATTTAACCCTCCACAACATCGGCGTTAACTAATATTTAATGTAAAGAGATGTTGGTGTGGACACCTATTTATGTTACAGATTGTTTCCTTTCAGTGTTGTATTGAGAAACAAGCCTGTTAGAGCTGATGTAACAACCCACTTAGATAGAAATATAGGTATGTTCAAACTGGCCAAGTCTGACAGCTGGCCACATTCCCGGGAGCAGCCAGCTGGAAAAGAAATTAGCAGACACAGGGCTCACTTTTTCAGAACAGCTATTCCTGCTCAGCTCTCTGAAAGTTATCTTCTCTCATATGCTTGTTTCCTCCCCACAGAAAGCTGGAATTCCCTGGTAACATTTATACAGCCTTGCTTTAAACAGCACACAAAAAAGTATATACTTTAAAACAAACAGCAAGTACTGTAAAGTAAAATCAGGATTGGTAAACGTAGCAGTCATTTTCTGTGGCGAGTTACTCTGCAGTAGCTGGTCACCAACACTCTAGCATAACAATTAGGAGTCTTAGGGCAGGTCTTCACTACGGGGGGGGGGTCGATTTAAGATACGCAAATTCAGCTATGTGAATAGCGTAGCTGAATTCGACCTATCGGAGCCGACTTACCCCACTGTGAGGACGGCGGCAAAATCGACCTCCGCGACTCCCTGTCGACGGCGCTTACTCCCACCTCCGCTGGTGGAGTAAGAACGTCGATTCAGGGATAATTCGATCCCCGAGAGATCGATTTCTATCCGCCGATTCAGGCGGGTAGTGTAGACCTAGCCTCAGTTATTCTCATTATCAACCTTCTTGCAGGTGAAAAGCATTCTGGCAAGTTTACTTGCCAATTTTCAGCACAGAATAATTAGTGATGATTTAAAGATTCTGCCACTGATGAACAAAGCATTTGGAAAAGCACCATCTCTTAATTTGGAAATACTATGGAAAACAAAACTATGTTTACACAAAAATTAAAATAAAAAAATTAAGAACATTACATTTGCTAAATCAAGCACTCAAAAGTTATGCATTGCCAGAATTAAGATTACTTATGAACCCTTAATTTCACCCCTTTCAGCACATGATCACATACTATTTTTCCATAGGATCCCTGCCGTATTCAGTGCAAAGAATGAACTCTGATCACTAAACAGGTAGCTAATGAATATTTATTTCTGGCATCACCCGTGTGTGGCCACAGGCCATGTTTATGGCACACCTTCCAGACCACATACTGAATATAGACTTATTACTTCACATGCTTTTCTGTGGTGCTGATCACCCTTGTTAATGTTTATGAAGTGCTACAAAGTGAGGTAAGGCAATATTATCCACATTTTATAGACTGGGAACTGAGGCACAGAAAGATTTAAACCAAAATTGTCAAAATTATCCATTAATTTGGGATGCCAACTTGAGATACCGAATACCTAATTCATATGTTCAAAACACAGCTCCCATTAGCTTCATTTATAGTTGTGAGTGCTCAGAACTTCTGCAAATCAGACCCTAGAAGGTAGAACTACAAAGATGATTTGGCTCATTATTGCAACTCCTAACTGTAGGCATTCTGTCACCTAGTGGAGTCCTCAGCCCTGAATTATGTGTCCAGACTACACATATAATGCATAGGGAGAGTTGGGACCTACAAAAGGGATTCACAGAAGCCAACATGCTAAGCAGCTGAACTTACTGGTGAACAGATCCTTTACTTTTTTTTTTCAATTTCAAAAGACATGAAGTGACCCCTCTACACAATGTCTCCTTTATGGTCATGTCACTCCTCTCTACAGATCTGTGGTCCATATGCATTTTACCCCCATTAAATCTTTGGCTTCCTGTGGCTCCAAATAAGATTTTCAGTCATTGCCAACTGTGATGATATTTCTGAGAAATAGACGTCCTCCTCACTTGGAACTGGACTGAGGCAAACAGCTCATCTTGCATAGGTTAATAAATAGCAGTCAGATAGTGCTTAATTTCAGGATGAAGATAAAGGATTGTGGTTTGAGAGTAATGAAGGGGAGGTAGTTTTAATAAATTCATAGATTCCAAGGTCCAGAAGGGACCAATCTACTCTGACCTCCTGTATAAAAGAGGTCCTAGAACTTCTCCCAAATAATTCCTAGAGCATATCTTTTAGAAAAGTATCCAGTCTTGATTTAAAAATTGTCAGTGATGGAAAATCCACCTCAACCCTTGGTAAATTGTTCAGATGGTTAATTACGCTGTCAAAAATTTATGCCTTATTTCCAGACTAAATTTGTCTAGCTTCCATTTCCAGCCATCGGCTGATATAATTTATACCTTTGTCTGTTAGATTGAAGAGCCCATTGCTAAGTAATTGTTCCCCATGTAGATTCTTATAGACTATAACCAGGTCACCCCATAACCTTCCCTTTAAGCTAATTAGATTGAGGTCTTTGAGTTTATCACCACAAGAAATGTTTTTTAAATGCTTTTAATCATTCTTTTGGCTCTCCAGTTTATCAACACCCTTCTTGAATTGTGGGCACCAGAACTGGCCACAGTATTCCAGCAGCCAAATACAGAGGTAAAATAGCCTCTTTACTCCTATTCAAGATTCTCCAGTTTATGCATTCAATGATTGCATTAGCTCTTTTGGCCACAGTGCACATTGGGAGCTCATGTCGAGCTGATTATCCACCACAACCCCCAAATATTTTTCAGAGGCACTGCTGCTCAGGATACAGTCCCCCTTCCTGTAATTATGACCTACATTCTTCATTCCTACACTTACATTCATTCACTTACATTTAGCCATATTATAATACACATTGTTTGCTTGTGCTCAGATTACCAAGTGATCCAGATTGCTCTGAATCAGTGACCTGTCCTCGTAATTATTTACCACTCCCCCATTTAGTGTCATCTGTAAACTTTATCAGTTGTGATTTTGTTTTCTTCTAGGTCATTGATAAAAATATTAAATAGTGTAAGGCCAAGAACAGATCCCAGTAGGATCCTCACTGGAAACACACCCACTTTGATGATAATTCCATGTTTCCAGTTACGTTTTGAGACCTATCAGTTAGCCAGTTTTTAATTAATGTAACGTGTGCCGTGTTAATCAAAATTTCTTCCGGTATCAAATCAGTTGCCTTACAGAAGTCTACGCATATTACTTCAACACTATTACGTCTATCAATCAAATTTGTAATCTCATCCAAAAAAGATACCAGGTTAGTTTTACAGGAACTGTTTTCCATAAACCAATGTTGATTTGCATTAATTACGTTATACTCCGTTAGTTCATTATTAATTGAGCACTGGATCAGCTGCTCCGTTATCTTGCCTGGGATCAGTATTAGGCTGACAGGCCTATAATGACCTGAATTATCCTATTTAGCCTTTTTAAAAATTGGCACAGTTGAGACAGAAGAGGTCTGTTGGTGGGAAATAGTAGCAACCTTAAGTTAATCAAGTTTTTTGTGTATAAATAGATGTGTGTACATAGATATTTTCTACCTACATATGTAATTTAAAGGAACTTCAAGATATGTGTAGACCAGAATAGAGTAACTGTGATTAATTTTTTCTGTAAGCCTGGCCTTCCTTCCCCTTTCCCCCTTACTGTTTGTTAATATCACTGTTTGCATTATGTCTAAAAAAATGTAGCAAAATATGCACATGCTGCTGGCAGGGTCAGAGAGTTACACTTTGTTAAGTTGCACAAGCTAACCCTGCAGAGTTTTAGCGTTTACCACCTTTCATATTGAATGACCATTTGTGCTATAGTGAGATGGTTCCATGAACCTTTATCCTGCTCTTCTGTTGCATATTGAAAAGTCACCGTGATGTGTAATGACTTACTCTGGTTGAAGAATTAATGATGTTGCTGTTTTTAATTTACGCAGGACAGCCATGAAAGCAGAATAAAGGCTTTCTTTCATGCAATTTGCATAAAGATCTCACCTCATTGAAAATCATAGATCTTTAATTCCTAGGAACTAATAATTCCCCTATTAATTCAGAAAAAGAAACACTCACTGAAAAGCACTTCTCCTGATGATTAAATAACCATTCTCCTCTTCTGGATGTATATTGTTGCATCTAGGAATCAAGAGGAAAATCTTACCTTATAAAAGTGTTAAGCAAAAAATCTTTGCAGCCTATTTCAGTTGCCTCTGTATCCTATGTAACATGCTGTATGTACTTCCTTAGGGAAGGCCAGTGGAGGTTGATCTGCTTCCCAGATTTTTATCTTGGCAGAACATGAATTCCCACTTTTCATCCATCAAAAAATATTATAGTTGTAATACTGAATATTTTGTAATGTAAATATAATTTTTAAAAAACACCTTTTCAGGTACAGAGATCTTTTTAGAATGCATTTTATATAGTATCTATCATTAAAAGTATCATAGACACTTTACAGTAAAACAGATTCATATTAAATTATTAAAATGGTATACGTTCAAAACAATAATTCCCATTAGTTAATATTTTGGAAATCTAGTAGTAGATTTTTAATACTTCAGTAATATGAAAGGATTGTAAATTCCCAGATGTAAATTGCTGAATTATACATCATATGAAAATTGAAATATAAGCATTATAGAATTTAAGATGGAAAACATGGCTATCTGATATTTGTATTGTGTAAGGAATAATCTGTTTTCAAAGATAACGGATTTAAAACACCATTAAGAACTAAATCTACAGAAGAGTGTGATTGTGTGTGAATTTGAAAAGTACTTTTGTATAAAACATAGCTTTATTTGACTTTTTCAGAAATTACTGTTCTGAGAGACATGTCGCAATACTACTCTTGTTTTTGAATACCTGAATTTGTTTGGAGACAAACATATAACATGGGTAAGTTAATCTGATTTTATTTATTATATAAAAAAAAACAAAGAAAAAAACCTTACAAGATGCATACTGTAGAATATGTACAATGTGCACATGCAGTGTGTTTAATGACGCCAAAATGGCCATGATTTGAAACATGCAGTAGCAAAACAAGGATTTTGATAATTTGCAATTATCATACTAAAATGTGTATAACTGTAAGGGAATGTGTATGTATCTGTATTGCACCAATCTCTCTGGTCTCTAGGTGTCAAATACAGGTGCTTTAAGTTTCAGTTATTGTCATGGTAGGGCTCTATTCTCCAGACCACCTTTACTGAGATTGTAGATCTATGCTTTGGTCTCAACAAGCTGAATTCTACACGCTGACAACTGCATCAAACCTGTGTTCTAAGGGAGAGGCATGCCTTGAGGTAGTTGACTTTAGCCAATTAAGGGTTTTGAAGAGGAGGACCAGCAGTCTAAAATAGATATAATATAGAATGGAAAACCTGTGTAGGCTACAGATCACAGCTGTAATATGTTCTCATCTACCTGTTCTGCTTAGGAGACAGACAGACATAATCATTATTGAATCCAAACATCACATGTAAGAGAGTGTGAAAGTAAAGAATCTATTTGATTTTTCCCTTTGGTCAAGTCCAGTGTTGCTGTTGTTCTAGCACCACTGATTAGTCAACAAGATCTTGATCCTTTATGGATGGATGATTCAGTACCTACTGTAATGACCTCACCGGGCGTTATCCCTGATCGCACTAGTGCAGGGGTAGGCAACCTATGGCACGCGTGCCAAAGGCGGCACGCAAGCTGATTTTCAATGGCACTCATACTGCTTGGGTCCTGGCCACTGGTCTGAGGGGCTCTGCATTTTAATTTTAAATGAAGCTTCTTAAACATTTTAAAAACCTTATTTACTTTACATACAACAATAGTTTAGTTATATATTATAGACTTATAGAAAGAGACCTTCTAAACATGTTAAAATGTATTACTGGCATGCGAAACCTTAAATTAGAGTGAATAAATGAAGACTCGGCACACCACTTCTGAAAGGTTGCCAACCCCAGCGCTAGTGTGTGCAAGCGGCTTGCATGCTCCCAGATAGGAGATGCAAACTGCTACATGGAAAGGACTCCTAGCTTACCCTTGAGCTAGAGAAAGTGATGATAGGCCCTATGCCATTCAACCAGGGTTCCGCCAATCTGCAGGCAAGGACCCACTCAGGTAATCCCAAGGCAGCCCAACCCCAGAGCCATCACCCCTAGCTGGAGCCTTCACCCCTTGCACCCAACCCTCTGCCCCAGCCCTGAGCCCCCTCCTGCACCCCAAACTCTTCATCCCTGGCCCCACCCCAGAGCCTGCACCCCCAGCCAGAGCCCTCACCCCCACCACACATCACCTCCATATTGATGCACATAACAAAATTCATTCCGCACATGGACATAATAAATTAGAGGGAACACTGGTCCACAGGCCTTGGTGAATTGTTCCACTAGTTAATTACAGTAACTCCTCGCTTAACGTTGTAGTTATGTTCCTGAAAAATGCTACTTTAAGCGAAACGATGTTAAGCGAATCCAATTTCCCCATAAGAATTAATGAAGCTTGGTTGAGGTGGTGAAGTCAGAGAGTGGAAGAGGGTGGGATATTCCCCAGGGAATGCCTTACTGCTAAATGATGAACTAGTACTCTGCTGAGCCCTCAAGGGTTAACACATTGTTAATGTAGCCTCACACTCTACAAGGCAGCATGAATGGAGGGAGTGGAGACAACATGGTAGAGAGAGACAGAGATACACACCGTGTATGTGTGTGTGTGTGAGAGAGAGAGAGAGAGATGCACATTGCCCCTTTAAGTACACTGACCCCACTCTAAGTACACTGCCTTTTTAAGTAGATCAGCAAGTTGAGAAGCAGCTGCTGCCAGCAAGCTCCCTCAATCCTGAGCTTTGTTGTGTCCCCTGCTGCTCTGTGGCAATGGGGTAAAGGAGCGGGGGGCAAGAGCGGGAGGGAGGGGGACACCCTGACATCAGCACCCCTCTTCCTCCCCTGCCCCCCTGCATAGCAAGCAGGAGGCTCCCGGGAGCAGCTCCGAGGCAGAGGATAGGAGCAGCACACGGCAGTGGGGGGAGGGACAGCTGTACTGCCCAGCAATTGATAGCCAGCACAGGGAACTTAGGGAAATAAGGAGCTGCTGGCCCACCCTGTTCCAAGCCCCCACTAGCTAGCTCCAACGGGCTGCTCTTTCTGCAAGCAGTGGACAAAGCAGGCGGCTGCCAAACAACGTTCTAAGGGAGCATTGTGCAGCTTTAAATGAGCATGTTCTCTAATTGATCAGCAACAAAACAACATTAACCGGGAAGTTACTGTACAATGACTGTTAAAAACTGTGCCTTATCTTGGGTCTGTATTTGTCTTGCTTCAACTTCCAGCCATTGGAGTTGTTATATCTTTGTCTGCTAGATTGAAGACCCATCTATTATCAGATTTCTGTTTCCCATATACATAGTTGCAGATCGTGATTGTCACCCTTAGCCTTCTATTTGATAAGCTAAATGACGACAGTTGTATACAACAAATGGAGAGGAGGACAGGTAATAGGCGAGTGGCAGCACTAATTTGGTTGACTTACTGTACCCTCTCTACACACTCGCACGACATAAATCATTTGAAGCTTATTATGTCTACTTTAAGGTGAGGTATGATGTGGAACTGTCAAGTGGTTCTGTTACCATAGAAATGGGGATAAACAGTGACACCATTGACATGTTAAAATGACCACTCTGAAATATTTGCGTTAGTTTCTCTTTAACTATTTCAAGACATAAAACTGGATTTCTTTGTGACCTCAAAGCATCACAACAATAACCTGAAGGGTAAAATAAAATCTAATAATAAATTTGTACAGGTGTTACTGAAATGTAATAGCACTGGTGACTATTCTAGTCAAGCGTATTCTCTTTATCTTGTTTATCATTATCTCTGTTGGGAATGAATGGGATACCACAGTCTTCATTGCCTTGGCATGAACACAGTTTTGTGCTGGAAAGATTGTTCTGATTAGAGATACTGCATAAGAGACTCTCATTGCCCAGGGAGAGTAAAGTGACTTTTCTTTCCTGTGCTTCAGTGATATTTCTTGTGATGCTGGACTATCTGTAGACTAAACGAACGAGTCTCTAAGGTGCCACAAGTACTCCTCGTTCTTTTTGCTGATACAGACTAACATGGCTACCACTCTGAAACCTATCTGTAGACTGTTCTTGAAATACCACTCTAGCTGTTGAATTGAAGGTATTTTTTCCATCAGTGATCTCTGCATTGATGTCTTTATCATTATTTCCTTCGTGCATGAGATTTGAACCTGCATGAAGTGGATCAGTTCCATTTGGAATGAACATACCCCTCTGGAGTCTCCTACTTCAGTTTTTGCAGCAGTAGTGATGAACCACCTCAGCTTATAGTAATTGATGTGGAATCCATGAAGGTGTAGTATGTCAATTAAATTGCAAGACCCAAACTCATGGTATAGCTGTGAAGCAAGGTTTATGTGCACTGGTGTAATAATTGTAGAACTGTTAAACACTATGCACTCTGCTACTGAGACACATTTTCTTTGAAAGGATGATACTTTTTGCTGGCTGAATTATATACCTCTTTATCAGCCAGAGGACAAATTCCTGCACCAATTGGGGCACACAAAAGTAGCTGACCTCAGTAAACTGCAGTCCCCTAGCTTTGGATGATAATCTGAATATTTCAGAGTGAAGGATTGAAGCGGCATTATAAAAAATCACTTGTTCATTTGAAAGCTGTTCACCAGTCTTACTCGCCAGAAGAACATTGACAAAATACTGACTTAAGTTCCTGCTTCAGATTACTAGGAGCTTGGATAGCATCAGCTAATGTTGTGCTGCATAGAACAATGGTAGACTTACCTTGTCTTTGCTGTGTGTAGAATGAAATTGCAGAACCATAGTGTTTTTTCTAACCTTGCCTGTAATTTACTACTGGAATAGTTTGCAGTTTCGATGTCTGAGGGAAGTAGGACTTTATATCTTTGTAGCAGCTTGGACAGGCGAAGAGCCTTTTTGTTGTACATAAGATCATTGTCTCTCTCTTCATTCAGATGATAAAATGTAGCGTTCTCATTGGATTGTTGCAGTATAACTAGATGCTTTTGTTTTAAGATTCGGTTTATTCAAGCAGGAAAAAGGGCATGTTAAGTAATAAACTGCATCCTTAGCAATCAGGTCTTCCACAGATAGTCTGCTCAACTTGTCATCGTCTCTTGGTTGAAGTGCTGCCTTCCTTAGTTTGGTTGCTCTCCCAGATGTTTCTATTTTATGAAGCTTCTTGTCTGTCTTTTCTCAAGCAAACAGTGCACCAAGATCAATTGCTGGAGGATGTGCTTGTTTTTGTGGCTCCCCCACCACAAAGTCCCACCCCCCCTCACCCAAAGTCCCAAGAAGGAGGGGCGGCAGGGGCCGTGAAAACAGTCACTCCACCCCTGCAGACTGCTCAAGTAGCAGAAGGCTCTCATTCCCGAAGATTTGATAAGTCCTTTCCTTCACTCCAAAAGCAGCTCACCCAAGCCCCCGTCCCAGTTTCATCCCCTAACTGTGTAGTTGTTAATAAAAAATACGTTTCTGTTAATTACTGTTTCAGTCATGTTCTTTTAGAGGAAAGTGTGTTTGAAGGGGGGGAAAGGGGGTTGGTAATTGGAGAGGACAGTCACCTTTACCAGGGTACAGACACGGGGGCAGGTTCAGCAGAAGGTCACACACACATTGCAGTCACTAGGCACCCTGGTCAGTCTGGGAGGTGGTTTTCATGTTGTGTGTGGGGGAAGGGGGCTATGTGACTTTGTGGCGGGGGAGGGCGGTTACAGATCTTATGCAGCGGTCCTTAGCCTGGATGACAGAGCCACGCAGCAGGGGATCTGTAACCGCCCTCCCCCTCCACAAAGTCACATAGCCCCCACACACAGAGTCCCGAAAAGGAGGGGTGGCAGGCTCCGTTGAAACAACCAATCCACCACTGCGGACCGCTCTAGGAGCAGGAGCCTGTCATTCCTCGAGTTTAGAAGCGTCCTTTCCATCACTACACGCGCTCCCCACCACAGTCTGCGTCCCAGTTTCAACACTTTACCACGAAATCCTTAATAAAGAAAACGGTGTTAATGAACAAAGTTTAATTTATTTTATTTTTAAAGGTGTGTTGGAAGGGGGTTGGTAAATGGCGAGGATAGTCAACATTAACTGGGTAAAGAAACGGTGGAAGGTTCTGCTTCTGTTTTAAACAAACTTAATAGTCACAGGTTACCCTGCTCACTCTGGAACCTAGCTTTCAAAACTTCCCGGATGCACAGCGCGTCCCGCTGGGCTTTTCTAATCGCCCGGCTGTTTGGCTGGGCGTAATCAGCAGCCAGGCGATTTGCCTCAACCTCCCACCCCGCCATAAACGTCTCCCCCTTGCTCTCACAGAGATTGTGGAGCACACAGCAAGCTGCAATAACAATGGGGATATTGGTTTCGCTGAGATCAGAGCGAGTCAGTAAAGCTTCTCCATCTCCCCTTCAGACGACCAAAAGCACACTCCACCACCATTCTGCCCTTGCTCAGCCAGTAGTTGAAGATTCTTTTTCACTGTCCAGGGCGCCTGTATAGGGCTTCATGAATCAGGACATTAGCGGGTAGGCTGGGTCCCCAAGGATCACTATAGGCATCTCCACATCCCCAACAGTTATTTTGTGGTCTGGGAAGTAAATACCTTCCTGCAGCCGTCTAAACAGACCAGAGTTCCTGAAAACGCGAGCATCATGAACCTTGCCCGGCCATCCAACATTGATGTTGGTAAAATGTCCCCTATGGTCCACCAGTGCTTGCAGCACCATTGAAAAGTAGCCCTTTCAGTTAATGTACTGGCTGGCCTGGTGGTCTGGTCCCAGAATAGGGATGTGAGTTCCATCTATAGCCCCACCGCAGTTTGGGAATCCCATCGCAGTGAAGCCATCTATGATCACCTGCACGTTTCCCAGGGTCACTACCTTTGAGAGCAGTAGCTCAACGATTGCGTTGGCTACTTGCATCACAGCAACCCCCACGGTAGATTTGCCCATTCCAAATTGGTTCGCGACTGACCGGTAGCTGTCTGGCTATGGCCACTCGCTTCTGGACAGTCAGGGCTGCTCGCATCTGGGTGTCCTTGCGCTTCAGGGCAGGGAACAGCAACTCACAAAGTTCCAGAAAAGTTCCCTTACGCATCCAAAAGTTTCGCAGCCACTGTGATTCATCCCAGACCTGCAGCACTATGCGGTCCCACCAGTCTGTGCTTGTTTGCCAGACCCAGAATCGCCATTCCAAAGCATCAACATGACCCATTGCCACCATGATGTCCACGGCGTGGGGTCCCGTGCTTTGCGAGAGGTCTGTGCCCCTCTCAGACTTAATGTCCTCACCGTGCTGCCGTAGCCTCCTCGCCCGATTTCTCAGCATCTGCCTCCGAAAAAGGTGGATGCTAAGGTGCGAGGTGTTGACAACGGCCGTAACTGCAGCGATGATCGCTGCGGGATCCATGCTGGCAGTGCTGTGGCGTCCGCATTGTCAATCACCAGAAAAGTGTGCGAACTGATTGCCCACTGGCGCTTTCACGGAGGGAGGGCAGGAGTGAGGGTTGAATGACGACAGTTACCCAAAACCACCCTCGACACATTTTTTTGCCCCAGCAGGCATTGGGGGCTCAACCCAGAATTCCAGTGGGCAGCGGGGACTGCGGGAACTGTGGGATAGCTGCCCACGGTGTACCGCTTCCAATGTCAACGCTTTCCCCGTTAGTGTGGACTCACAAAGTCGAATTACTGTCCTTAGTGTGGGTACATACGTTCGACTTTGTAATATCAGTTCCACAAATTCGCTTTAAGTAAAATCGAGCTACTCTCGTAGTGTAGACATACCCAGAGTCTGCTGCTACTAGCACCTTCGGTGTGAAACTGATCTAGTCAGTAAATTTCAATTGAAGATATGGATGAGATACTTTGACAATTAAGAATATGTGATGTGAAAACATTTCATGGTAGAATATTGCATAATGTTGATATTTGCCATTTTTGCCACATGCTAAGCAGCTTAATCATTTCTGGAAAAAAAACTTGACCATGCAAAACTAATAAAAATCTTTTACTACATTGTTGTTTGGTAGCTTTGACCAATAAATACTACATTAAGGAGTTGGAATCAACTTAAACAGTAAAAATTGTATTCATAGTTATGTTGCAGTGTTTTTGAAATTGTGGGGAAAATAACACTTTCTCATTTTGGATACCATTGTTCTTCTTTGAGTGATTGCTCATGTGTATTCCACTATAGGTGTGCATGCTCACCACGTGCACCGGTGCCGGAAGTTTTCCCTTAGCAGCATCCGTAGTGGGGGAGCACCGCTGCGACCCCTGGAGTGGCGCCGACATATTGCACCATAAAGGGGACTGCGTGCTCCCCCCACCCTCAGTTCCTTCTTGCCGCCAGTGAAGGTAGTCGGAACTTGCTCCAGCTTAGCGTAGGTGCAGCGTGTCTAGCTTAGTGGTATCCAGTTTCACTGATCTCTTCCATTACTGAACTTTCTTTCACGAGTGCCTAGCTCGGGGCATGCCCCGTGGCCCAGGCTTCAAGTCGTGCGACTCCTGTCGCAACTGTATGCCCAGAAGAGATCCACACAATCAGTGTCTTCGCTGTCTGGGCGAGTCTCACGTTAGTGAGAAGTGCAAGATCTGCCGCTCCTTCAAGCTGCAGACGAAAAAGGAGCGTGAAATCCGACTCCGGGCTCTTTTAATGGAGTCGGCATTGGCCCCAGCACCGGTGCGTCGAGCTGACACCGCGCTGGGCTCCGTGTTGTCGGCACATGGAGAAGCGCCTCTGGTGCGCTGTACCAAATCAGCACCAGGCACCGTATCCTCGGTGCGCAGCGAAGCACCGTCGACATCCCAGCACTGCTCAGCCATTCCCAGTCCTTATTCAATCAATGAGCCATTACAAACATTGAATCTATCTCCCCTTGTAAGTATTCTCACACTTCTTATCAAACTGTTTGTACCGGGCTAGCTTGATTATCACTTCAAAAGTTTTTTTTCTCTTACTTAATTGGCCTCTCAGAGTTGGTAAGACAACTCCCACCTGTTCATGCTCTCTGTATGTGTGTATACATATCTCCTCAATATATGTTTCACTCTATATGCATCCGAAGAAGTGGGCTGTAGTCCACGAAAGCTTATGCTCTAATAAATGTGTTAGTCTCTAAGGTGCCACAAGTACTCCTGTTCTTTTTGCGGATACAGACTAACACGGCTGCTACTCTGAAACCTGTCATCAGATAATAAGGTTTATTTTTTATATGGCAAGGAGGTTGCCAGCATGTCTTTTCAATCTGACTTTTAACCTATTGTAGATGATTTGTTAGCTGAAGAGTGATAGCACATCAATTGGCTGAGGAATTGTCAATGGGAGAGGTGAAGGGGTTGGTAGTGTTCTAGTTCTGTGGTCATGTTGCTTAGCTGTTGGTATTGTTAACTCATGTAATTGTGCTTATGGATTAGTTGGTGGTTGTGTGTGTGGCATGTGTAACTTCATTACAGTTGATGAGAGCCAGGCATGCATCTAGAGTAGGATATACCCTATCTGTGCTAAATCTGTAGCACATACTATGCAGAATTACTAGACACCTTCATTTACTCACCATTACCTATGACTTACCATGTTTCCCAAATGTTTTAAAACTTGTGCTCTTCAGTTATTTTGTCACTAGGTGGTACTGTTGCACAAGGCACTATGTACAGTATGTATCAACGTGCTCTTTAGCAGGGGTTCTCAACCTTTTTCTTTCTGAGCCCCCTCCTGCAAGTGATAAAAACTCCCAAGTCCCACCTGTGCTACAGCAACTGGTTTTCTGCATATAAAAGCCAGGGCTGGCATTAAGGGGTAGCAAGCAGGACAATTGCCTAGGGCCCCATGCAATAGGGCTCCCCACAAAGCTAAGTTGCTCAGGCTTCTGCTTCAGTCCCGGATGGAACAGCTCAGGGTCCTGGGCTTCAGCCCTGCACGGCAGGGCTTAGGCTTTCTGCTGTGGGCCACAGTGAGTCTAACACTGGTTGTGGTCGTGCTTGCTTGTAGCACCCCAGGGATCCCCGAATCCCTGGTTGAGAACCACTGGTCTATAGACTTGGCAGTGAAAGCTTCATTGTAAATATGCATAGTGAACCCATACAGAAGAAGAGCTTTCTGTGTGGCTTGAAAGCTTGTCTCTCTCTCCAACAGAGGTTGGTCCAATAAAAGATACTACCTCACCCACTTTGTGTCTCTAATATCCTGGGACTAACATGGCTACAACTACACTGCATATTCACCCCATCATTTGTTTGATAGGATATTCAGTGATATAAATGCAAGTCAATTATTCTGTACTGATTTAAAATCAGGGTGGATTTGATTTAAATCAAATTGATTTAAATCACTAGTCAGGAAGACTCTATTTAATCATGGATTTCTACATAAAAGTGCATTCTTGTTGGTTGTTATAACCATAATACATATTCTTCACAACTCAGAGATAGATGTGGGTTTCATTTTTAGAAGGTAAACACTATACATTTTTAAAGTGATTTATTTTGAAAACTTTTCAGATTAGTTTTACAGCTATATCAGAAAATTAATGATTGTTTGATTATTTTATTTACCAAAGGTAATTGAAGCAGATATTTATGAAGTCATTGGGAGGTGAAATATCTCCAATTCAACAGGTCAATCATTAATATTTGGAGGATTTTCTTGCCATGCTGTATTAGGAGGAGAACATCACCAGACAGACATTTAAATAGTTTTATTTAACTAAAACAACAATGTTATGTATTCTGGATTTTTTTCTTCAAGAGCAAACATATAATATTTTAACAAAACAAGCATATAAATTTTTGAATTTGGTTAAATATTCAAGATTTTTAAAATCAGGTTTGTTTTTGTTAAAATTGTTTTTAATTAAAATAGTTATGTCCATTTATCCTCTTGCAGTGCCCCTCTGCTATGTACATTGGCCAAACTGGACAGTCACTACGCAAGAGGATAAATGGACCCAAGTTAGATATCAGGAATGGCAATATACAAAAACCTGTAGGAGAACACTTCAACCTCCCTGGCCACACAATAGCAGATGTAAAGGTAGCTATCTTACAGCAAAAAAACTTCAGGACCAGACTCCAAAGAGAAACTGCTGAGCTCCAGTTCATTTGCAAATTTGACACCATCAGATCAGGATTAAACAAAGACTGTGAATGGCTAGCCAACTACAGAAGCAGTTTCTCCTCCCTTGGTGTTCATACCTCAACTGCTAGCAGAGCACCTCACCCTCCCTGATTGAACTAACCTCGTTATCTCCATACTGATTTATACCTGCCTTTGGAAATTTCCGTTACTTGCATCTGAAGAAGTGAGGTTCTTACCCACGAAAGCTTATGCTCCCAATACTTCTGTTAGTCTTAAAGGTGCCACAGGACCCTCTGTTGCTCCTATCAAAGAAGGAAATCAAGCTGGTTTGGCATGATTTATTCTTAGTAAATCCATGCTGACTGTTAGTGATTACTAAGGCTGCGAGTTTGTCATGGAGATCATGGAACTCATGGATTCCGTGATTTTCCGGGACTTCTGCAGCAGAGCTGGTGTTCAGGGTGGAGGCAGCCTGCAGAGCTGCCTGGTCGTGCCTCCGCCTAGGAGCTGAGGGAGGGCGATGTTGCTGCTTCCAGAGAGGTGCAGAGCAAGGTAGGGAGCTTGCTAACGCTCCCCCCACCCCCCGCTTTACACCAAAAGCCTGAAAAACAGGTTTTCAACAAAAAATCAATTTAATCAATAGTCAGTTTGTCAAAACAAACACATTATGACTGAAAATTATCAGTTCTAATTAAGCTGACTTCATGGACTGATCTGTATTTTAATAGCCTCCAAATGGGTCCATGACCTTAAAGGCAAAGTGTCACCATTACATTATCAATCAAAATCATTGTGGGAGGTAAAGTCTTGTGCCTTAAAATCTCATTTGAGTTAGAATGTGCCTGCATCATGAGAGATTTGCCATTGTGGTTGAATGAGTGATTTATTTAGAAATAGGTATTTAATCCTATATTTATGAACACCCTTCCACTGAGAGAAGAGTGAATTTAAAATCCATGTTTATATATATCACGGTCATTGAACCCATATCATAGATGATGTTTGAATGTATCTTTTTCGTCTCTCTTTTATATTTTTTCTTTATAGAATAACTGGACTCTTGTTTATTGTTTAATATACTAATCAGTTACTTGTTGTCACAATATCAAATGTGCATAACTAATTTAAATATTACATACTTTATAATTGTAGACCAAGATGTTTGTCTTCAGACACATTTAATTTTGTATAATCAGGAAATGTATGTCCAACTGCATGTTATGTGTTTGCCCTACATTTCTTCAAGTGCACAATCAGAGGATGATGTTAGATCCCCATATGTTGTTAGAAGAACATTATTCTATCTATGTCCAGGAACACTCATTGCCATCATCTGCTCCTTGCCAAAAGCTTATGAGCATTTATTTTGGATGTGAACTTTGCTACTGTGCATTAATCTAGTTTGAGGTGACAATATGTGGTCTTTGTTGGAGAACACATGAAATCTATCTGGGAACTTAAGTTGATGCGGAATGCAGCAGTCTACTGATTGAGTGCCTCTTGATGATACCATTTGTCATCAGTGCTCTATGTTTTTGTGCGAACTGTCTGTTGATTTCTGGAGACAGTTTAAGGTGGTGTGTTTAATCTGTGAAGCCCATAGCAGTTTGGAACCTGCTTATTTGAGAGATCACCATTCCCCAGGCTATATTGTCACTGTTGTGTTGAGAAGAGGCCCTTGAACTTGATCTTCTTCATTGAGAAGGGGGCTGCTGACGAGTGTTCTCTGTAGAGGCCTCTTCCCTTTGGAATGCTCTGCCCCTTGGAGTTTGAAGCAGCCTGAATTGTTGACTTTCCAGCACACAGCAGAGCTTGTTTGAGTGGGCATTAGCAGAGTGCTGAGTCAGTTGAGGTGGGAAAGTGTGATAGGTTTTCTGACGCTCCATTGGTTGCGTAACTGGTGATTAGATAATGGATGGTAAGATGGGAGGAAGAAGTGCTGCTGCTTTGGTTAGTTTTTATTGTGCATCTCCTAAGTTCTTGTGTTCTCAGTGTAAGTCAAGGGTTCTCAAGGCTTTGCATGGATGCCTTCTGATGTGGACTTCTTCTTAGACCTAAATCTAAATATAAGCATTATACTTACGTTGTTTATTTCCTGAACTGACTTGAAGAAAAAAAAAAAGTGTTAGTATGCTATTATGATAAAGTACATAGTACTCTTTTTGGTTTCATACTTCACAGAGAATTCTTCCCCCAACACATAATGATCTTTTTGTTCCACACACGTGGCTGCTCTCTCACAAGAGAATAAGGAAATCCCTTAAGTCAGTTTTTTATAAATATATTTGCCTTACAGGAGTTCTCCATTCATCATGTTGTGTCACCAGCGGTGGCTGAGCTGAAATTTCCTGCATCTTGGGGAGAGCATGTATAAAAGGAATGGCCTCATGGCCAACGTGACCATCACCTCCGCCACTCCAGAGGTACAGACTCACTGTTTATTTTCATTTTGTTAGCTACTATGTCAAAATACAAGTTGCAGCTTATTTTGGCTTCCACAGAAATCCTTTCTGCCATGAAGTATGCCATCCTGGTTTTTTTTTTTTTAGGAACAGTATGTTTTTTTACTATAAAGTTAACTTTGAATGCTGTACTTCTGAATGTTCACAGATCGTACAAAAAAACCCTTCTTTTATGCTTTTGACAGTTGTTGTAACTTGTTGATAGATTTAAATCAATCTATATTGACTGATTATTTGCTGAAGTAGTTCTTTCAAATAAAAATAAACAACTACCCAACTCTGAGTTCGGCCTTAGGACTTTCCCTTTGAGAGAGAATTTTGACATTTTTGGCTTTCTTACTGAGTAAGAATAAAACCAAATTTCAAAACCTCCAATCCTCCATGAAATGGGATTACCTTTTTCCACACAGTTCTGTGTTCAAATGGTAAAAATGCATAGATGTGGATGCAAGAAGGCATTCAGTCGCTATTGTGGGAAAATAGTATAAAATATGTAGTGTACCTTGAAATGTATTTGCATTTAAAATCTCAACTGATGTCTTGTGCATCTCCTCTTGATACTATAAAGCTATTTTTCTTTTAAATTAGGATGTGTTCAGGGAAGCTGCTGTAAGTAATGATCATCTAAGCTCTCATTCTTATTCACTATCAGAGACTATTGCACCGTACTGTATAGCAGATGTTTTTGCTCTCAGTACCTTATAATGGCCTTGTGAAGAAATTTAAAAGATTGTTATACCCAGTAGCCTTGTTTGTTTGATTGCATTACATTATAAATCTCTTAATTTAAACTAACCCTTTGTGTGTATATTTTAAATTCCTCCTAGAGAAACAAACTCATCTGTTTAGTTTTTAAACCACATTTTCAGTTTAGAAGGTATTACTTAAAATGTATTTATTTTATCCAAGCCTGCTTTAGGATTAAATAAATGTTTAAAGCTCATGAGTAAGGCTGTGTACTGTTCTCTTACTGTAGTGGTGTAAAAGATCTGGGGTCTCTGATAAAGATCCTGTTGTATATGAAAGGAGATGTTGCTATACTGAAGAGCCTGCTCATTGTTAAACTGTTCAGCTAGCTTAAGATCTCTTCCGAATCAGCTGAATAGTAGCTGTGGTTGAAAATCTTGAAAGTGTAAAAATCACTTTCACAAAAATGACTAGGTTTTAGAAGATTCTTCAATATTTTAAAAAAGGCTATTTTTTATGATTTTTTTTTCCATTTGAAAATTTGTAAATCAGGTTTTCAGTTTAGTAGATTCAGAAGAGCTCTTATGCCAGTGAACAGTTTATTGAAGACCAGGATCTTTGCCATAGCAATGATTCTTTCACACACAAATTGATATTCATCAAACCAATGGAGCATTTTGTTGAAGATCCTTGTTCTTCATGAAATCATTCAGTTGGTTTAGGAGTGGGCTAAACAGTTTCACAGGGATCCTAGTCTTCAAAAAACTGAGCAGGTAGGGTGCAGAAGTCCATTGTCTCTAACACAAATGCCCATGGGATAACAAAATCTATTTTCCATCCCAGGCTTGGATGCAGGGAACGTTACTAAGGGAATATATCAAAATGCAATTTTGTATTCCTCTCCTAAACTGTTAGTCTTTCCCATACCATATTGTAGAATGGAAATAATTGTAAATACATTGTTTTTCATACAAAACAAAGATTGAGCTCCCGCTTTAAGTGCAAAAGAGAACTAACCTTAAATATGGTGTCACAATGGCTCTGCCATAATACTTTAAGGAAAATAATGCACTGACTGTGGGGACTGAACTAAATGAAGTAATAGGTCTTTTGCATCTCTAAATTCTAATTCTGTGAACTCTTTGGTCTGTTGTACTAGTTTATGCTGTTTATCTTATGCTTCATGGACCTACTCATAGTTTCATTTTTTCCCCCTTGAAATTCTTGAGGAGTTACAGTTAAACTGCTCTATCCAAAAGCCAAGATTTTAATATGAAAGAACAGTTCTCAATTTTTGTATCCTGTGTAATTTTGCCAAATGTTGCTGTAGTTTTGAAAGTCTGTTCTGCTTCCTACTTATTGCTTTGACCTTTTAAGAAAAACACTGAGCAGCATGGCCCTGTTGAAGACCCCAACATTTGCATGCCAGATAACCGTTTGAGAAATTCATCCAGTTTAAAAAAACTCTTGCAGTTATATTAACTAGAACATACTTTGTATGGACAGAAATAATTATGCGGCTTTGTCACATTTTCAAAGATTGAACTGTTTTTATTCAAAGCAAAAGCAGAACAGGCGTTAAAAAATGTACAGTAACTTTCTAGTTTTTAAGTGAAAACATGGTTATGAAATAGAGATTTTTCATTACCATTTCTTTGCTTGAATTCTGAGATGTCACTTTTAAATTTGGGTTATTGATGCCACTAGGTCTGCAATGTTAAAGCAAAGTAGATCTTCAAAAAGGGAGTGCAGTAGATTTAAAAATCTTTTAAAACTTTTTTTCTCCAAATAGAGATGGATTACAAGGTCTGTGCATTTTCTCATCCAGGCTTATTAGGCTGAAAAGAGGCTGGCCAGATTCTTTGGCCTCATCTGCACTTGAAAAAATTGAAAGTATAATTCACCACCTATGCACCATCTAAGGATGGCAGCAATGGTGGAGGCAGTAATATAGACAAGACTCAGGTATTTTTACCACCATGTTGCCACTTCTGCTACTGATGATAGAGTTTTACCAGGGGTGAATTGTCAGTTTTTTATCCTAGTACAGACAAGGCCTTGTGATGCTCAGTAAGAATCTGATTGAGATCTATAGCACATAGATTACAATTTGGGTACAGCTCTAAGTACGAGGCTGAAATTGAGGCCACAATTAAAAACTTTGGTTAATGGTGGTGGCTGCAGTTGAAATGGACATCTATTAGCTGATGTATGACTGGTCAGAAATCTGCTATAGGGAGATTAACCTTGGTACCTACATGCCCTTCAGCATTAGTGAAAATATGTCTTCAAAACACCTCTATAAAATAAAGTAGTAGTATTCCCAGTGTACAGACGGGAACTGAAGTATAGAACAATTTAAATGACTTGTCCAATGTCTTGCTGCCAAGCAGGGAACAGTCCTAGTACAGTGCCCTAACCACAAGACCATATTCCAAGCAGAACAGCATAATGGTTTCTAAAGTGACATTGCAGATTTACTGTAGTTGCTGAATAAGATTATTATATGAGATGCCAAACAAATGCATGGAAATAGAGATGGTCCTGCGATTTTTGGGCACAGTGGAAATCCTAACCACAGGGTGGCTAGTCACTAGTCTGTGTAATATACAGTGACTTTATTTTTCAAGCCTTTTAACTAATGATACAGGATTATTGAAATGAGCTGGTTTGTTACTGTCCAAATTTGACCTCAAAGTTCTGTTATTAACCTTTGGGTTTGCTTACTGGCTTGAATATACTGTAAATTCCAGTAACTCTGCACAGCTTTCCCAGACACTACCATCTTGGAAAGGCTGAAGTAAATAGGAATCAATAAAAAATATATTTTATAACCAGATAATATTTCCAAGCTGTTGAGTTTGGGAGAAACCACTAAAACTGCACAAGACGGGTCAGGGAAAAAAAGAAGTTGATTAATCCAAGTGATCCTGTTGGGGCTAGACAGGGCATACACAAGAGTTGCTAGATTAGATTAATAGAAGTTTTTTGTTTGTTTGTTTTGTTTTTAAGACCTTGCAAGATCTCCAGAGCTTGAGATTTGGGCAGTGTTTACAATTTCCTTTTATAGCAAACTCATATCTTTTAAATTCTTTCAAAGTGTAGTGTTTACTCACATTAACGCAAATTGTTCTCATATTGTTTCAGTGTAGTCCCCCAAAGAGCCTTTAACTCACACCATTCCCTAAATAATGTCAATATGTAAATATTGCTAGATTTGTGGATCTTGAGCTGCCAGTATATCAATGATAATAGTTATTATTTATTAATATTAAATTAAGCATTGACAGAGCATTTAGCAATGTACAGGGTACAATTATAAAACAGTTCCTGCCCCAAAGGGCTTACTATCTGTACTTTTCAATCTTCAAACCTCTCAGTGTTTAGCACAAGAAATCAAAATACAATGACAAGTGACCAAAATATGGAACACTTCTATCTTGCTGTTTGGGCAAATTATAATTGGCAAATGATAATGTTTTAATGATAAAACCTATTTTTGAGAATATATTCTGTCTGTGTAAACTAAAGCAATTTACCTTCCCTAGGCTACAAAATAATCTGTGGGGGAGGGTCTCTCTCATGTCTACAGAACAAGGAGCCCAATTCAGCAGAAATGTGGAATTTTACACTTGAAAACTCTTACTATCTATAAGACAAACTGAAATTATTAGATACGTTAGAAAATCCACAGAAGAAAATAACTATTTTTTGATGTCGTTTTATTACTATTATTTATTAACCTTTTTCATGAGCGTTATGGAGGGGAGGAGTGATGGGGATTGCAAGAAGAAACAAGCTCCAAGGTGTGGGCCACAAGATAGAATTGGACAGGCCATGAAGTCAAGGACTACTTTTGTGCGTGAATGGGAATGTTGGAGACTGGGTTGTGGATGGTCATGCCTAGTGGTTGGAGCTGTGATCAAAGGCCAGATGACGGAGTTAGGGTCAGATGCCAGATGGGAGAGACAAGGGTCAAAGCCAAAATCAGAAGTTAGGAATCGGAGCTGAGAATCCAAGACGGATTACCTAGAGTGAGGCAAGAGAGGGGCAAGGCTGGGTCCAAGGCAGGAGCAGCGCTGGGACCAAAGCTGGAATAAGGCAGGAACGGAGCTGTAGTAAGGCAGGAGTAAGACTAGCTATAAATGAGCATCTGTGGGTGAATGCTTTGAGCAGCCAGCAACAAGCTGCTTTGGGCTTAAGGGCAAGCCCTCTAGCTTCCTTAGCCAATCAAATGGGGCATTCCATCATGTGGTCTAGTTCAGTGGGAATCATTAGGAAAGGGATAGATAAGAAGATAGAAAATATCATATTGCCTCTATATAAATCCATGGTACGCCCATATCTTGAATACGGCGTGCAGATATGACACTCCATCTCAAAAAAAGATGTATTGGAATTGGAAAAGGTACAGAAGAGGGCAGCAAAATGATTAGGGGTATGGAACAGCTTCCATGTGAGGAGAGATTAATAAGACTGTAACTTTTCAGCTTGGAAAAGAGACGACTAAGGCAGGGGGTATATGATAGAGGTCTTTAAAATCATGACTAGTGTGGAAAAAGCAAATAAGGAAGTGTTATTTACTCCTTCTAATAACACAAGAACTAGGGGTCACCAAATGAAATTAATAGGCAGCATATTTAAAACAAACAAAAGGAAGTATTTCTTCACGCAATGCACAGTCAACCTGTCGAACTCCTTGCAAAGACTATAACAGGGTTCAAAAAAGAATTAGATAAGTTCATGGAGGATAGGTCCGTCAATGGCTATTAGCCAGGCTGGGCAGGGATGCAAAACCATGCTCTGAAGTGTTCTCTGTTTGCCAGCAGCTGGGTATGGGCGACAAGAGATGGATCGCTTGATTACCAGTTCCGTTCATTCTCTCTGAAGCACCTGGCATTGGCCACTGTTGGAAGACAGGATACAGGGCTACATTAGGGTTACCATTCGTCCGGATTCCCCTGGACATGTCCGGCTTTTTGAGCTAAAAATAGCATCCGGGGGGGAATTTTGTAAATGTCCGGACTCCTCCCCCCCCTCTCCCCCCCATGCTGAGCGCGCGCGGCTAACAAGGCAGCCGGCCGGATGGTGCCACTTACATGGGGCTCCGACAGCCAGAGAGAGCCCCTCCTCCACTTCCCCCTCCTCTGCCCTGCAGCTGAGAGCACTCCCTCCCTCCCTGCATTCGCAGATTGCCTCCGGCAGTCTGGAGCTCCTACCCCTCCCCAGCGTGCCGGGACAAATGGCTTAGGCCGTTCCTGAGCAAGTTCACAGAGACGTTAGGCGAAGGTCAACAATAAGGGGGCCAGGGGGTTGGAGAAGGGGCATGGAGGTTTTGGATGGGAAAGTCAAGAGACGGGGGGTCGGGAGTTTGGGGGGGGGCTTTCTGGGGGGTGTGTGGATAAGGTTTTGGGCAGTCAGGGTACAGGTAGGGGGTAGGGTCCTGGGGGGTAGTTGGGGGGGGTCTTAGGAGGGGGCAGTTAGGGGACAAGAGGCAGGGAGGCTTAGGTAAGGGGTGGAGTCCTGGGGAGCAGTTAGGGGCAGGGGTCCCAGGAGGGGGCAGTCAGGGGACAAGGAGCGGGGGGAGGGTTGGGGGTTCTGATGGGGGGAAGCGGGGCTAGGACGGGATGGGGTCGGGACTAGAGCAGGGCTCCTCCCGTCCTCTTTTTTGCTTGCTGAAATATGGTAACCCTAGGCTAGATGGACCATTGGTTTGACCCAGTATGGCCGTTCTTATAGCGTGCTGTGACACTTTTGTATTTTTATGTCTGATTTTTGTAAGCAGGTAGTTTTAAGTGAGGTGAAACTTGGGGGGTACGCAAGACAAATCAGATTCCTGAAAGGGGTACTGTAGTCTGGAAAGATTGAGAGCCACTGGTCTGGCTGATGCAGCCCAGCTATGCTCACTAGGCTATCAGAAGACTGAGCAGGTGCAGGGCCTTATCCCTGACACAGAGCCAATGTAGGCATTCAGAGAGGGGCTACTATGGTCAAACAGGGCAAGGAATCTCATTTTTGTGACAGCATTTTGGATGGACTGGATGGGGCTAGTGTAGGAATTGCACTGAGGGAATGAGATTGCAGTAATGAATATAGGAGGTGATCAGGGCATGAGCAAGCATTAGAGTTGCGTTTAGCTGTCTCAGAACTGGATGGTTTTGAGATTATCAGTAATTTATGTGGAAAGAAAGCAGCAAGATTTGGATATGGCCTGGATGTGTGGCGAAACCTGGAGAGAAGAGCCAAAGCTGTTCCATTTGAGCTTGGCAATACCAGCCAGTTTCCTTTTTTCTGACTGTTTTCTTTCTAATCTAAACTTTTAAAATAGCCTTGTTAGAGATGGAAACTTTTAAGATTTGATACAACTAAAATTTTACTGGAAAAAAACATCCTGGTATTTTTTAGATTTTGAATGAAAAGCCTGTTCTGATTAGATAGCTATATATTTTGTCTGTGGTATAGTAAATACTAATGTTCACGAGCCACATCTATTTTCAGAAAAGATTTGCAATGCACTGCGTGAAAGTTCTTTCTTTATATGTTGGTCAGTTTTTAGTAGAAATATTTATTCATGTCTATGAATGTGATATCAGACTTAAACTTTATTTTTTGTTTGTCTGACATGAAATCCATCACTTTGCACATAAGACTTTTAATTTTTCACTTTCTGTAGGATAGTAGCAGCTCTGACTCTTTGGAAGGAAGGAGTTCAGACTATGCCAATAAAAGCTACGATGCGGTTGTATTTGACGTATTGAAAGTAACTCCTGAGGAGTTTGCAGTAAGTAAAAATGTTTGAATTTATTTTTATAATATTCAGAGCTAACAGTATAAAAATAGCATCAAACTTTTATTCTTTCCCTTCAAAATAACACCTTTTAAGCAAGTCTTTCAGCACTCTCAAAGATAAGTTTCTGATCATATGAATTTTGAGATATATGCCTCAACATGAAGCATTCAATACTGAGCTGATTCAACATCTTTGTTTTTCTGTTGAACCTAATTACAAAGCTGTTTGGATTTTTTCCAAAATGTTAGCTGTTTCTAAGTGGGTTTTAAAAATACTGCTAAATATCCACAGCCCTTTGGAAGCTTGGCGATGCAGACCCAGCCCTACTCGCTGTTTTATTTTTTAACCTGAATCTCTTGCATTGTTTTTCATGGTTGTACAGAAACAGGTTTATTTTTTGAAAGTTGAGGGAGCCAGTTTTCATACCCTAGTCACCAATTTTCAGTACCAGATTTAAAGCAGAACTTCCATGCCAGGTACAGCTCTTTGCTCTCATATTATTTGGCTTCTGTTTTAAACTACTATATGTGTAACACATTGTCACTGCTACAGAGCAAGAACAGGAGATCACGGGGTACTGAAGGTGGCTGAAAGAGTGTACAAGTGTACCAGGCACTTGAACAGTATATTTGGACATAAAATATGGCGCCAGGTTTAAGCTCCCACAATGCTTACAAAACACTATGTCCACAAACAAGACTTCCATACCATTGTAACAAATGTTGTCATAACTTTTGTGGATCTGTCATACTGGAACAAGTCTTGGCTGACGATGTGTCTTCTTGCTGTTCATTTGATGTGGACTACAGGTCATTATAATACATTAAAATTAGAAACACTCACTTGCTTTAACTTCCATTCACCCAAACTTAACTGAGTATGGCCCACAGGATTGGTCTCCACAGTTAATATAATAAAAGTTTAAAACAGGTTAAAAGTAATGTGTACAGATTCAAATCTTGGAACTGTAGAAAATTGATAAAGGAAACAAAAGGGCACAAAGAGAGATCAATGGCCAGCAGAGATAAGGACAATAAGATGGAATTTAAGATATTAGGAACAAAAGGAATCTTAACAATGGTATTGGTCCATTAGCAGATGGAAAGCAATCGGTAGCCATGAACAAAAATTTCAGCAGCTCAAGTAAAATTTGCCTTTGTAGCACTTGCAGTGCAGCCTAAGGAAAATCATATATATATATAATACTTGGATTTGTTTTTAAATACTGGGCATGAGAACTCTTATAACTGAAATAAATCAAACTGAAAAACCCCTCTTCTCCAAGGCACACTAAAGGCCCTCTTTAATGCCCTACTGATATTTCGTTACTGATTATCCTGATCTCCTCTATTTGGGGCAGCAAAGTATGTCATCTGGTTCTGGTTCCTAGCGTGATCTAGTTAATTTCATTTTACCAGGAATTAATTGGTAATTACTGCTAAATTACATTTTATTTTTCCCACTACATTGACAAATCATGTAACATTCCCTTCACTGAGAATCTCAAATAGATTGAGTGAATATTAATTCAGCTGAGGAACTTTTCACAGGAAGTCTTGTAAAGCCAAATTTATACCCCTCTAATGGACTTGGTCTAATTATTGGAAGTACTGAAGGGAATAGGTCCATGGCACAATAAGTAGTCAGTGGAAACTGGAATTGGTATGTTACAACTAGATTCCCAGGGAAATTGGGGACAACCAGTCCAAGGTCACTCCCTAAAGTTGAGTATTTTGTGTTGAATGATTTAAAAATAAAACGTTTGGGAGGAAATGTCACACTGGTAAATTCTTGCCAACATTACTTGGCTTGGGTACTGAAATTCCATAAAGAGAAAACTGGCAGTTTTGCCCAACTCTTGCTGAATTTGACTGTCATATTTTCACATTTTTTCTTGAACACAGGATTATGCTTATCTCGTATAGCGGAACATGGCAGGAAAGAGACAGTTATTTACACTAGATATGGTACTTTACTTGTAAATCATACGGTTGTGCTCTGTGACGGGTTCGGTCACACAGACCCCCTTGGGACTGTCACCTGATGTGCTGAAACGACCTCTGAGCCCATTTTTCCTGCCAGCTTCGGACTCCAGAACCCTGTCTTGTTGAGCCAGACACGCTAGCCTGCTGCAACACAGATCCAGGCTCTGAACCATGCCCCCAAAGCTGCAGACTTAACTGAAAACAGCCTAGCAAATACTCCTGACTCCAGCACTCAGACACCCAGTGTCCAAACCCCAAATAAATCTGTTTTACTCTGTATAAAGCTTATACAGGGTAAACTCATAAATTGTCCGCCCTCTATACCACTGATAGAGAGAGATGCACAGCTGTTTGCTCCCCCAGGTATTAATCACTTACTCTGGGTTAACTAATAAACAAAAGTATTTTATTAAGTATAAAAAGTAGGATTTAAGTGGTTCCAAGTAATAACAGACAGAACAAAGTAAGTTACCAAGCAAAATAAAACAAAACATTCAAGTCCAAACCTAATACATTAAGAAACTGATTACAGATAAAATCTCACCTCCAGAGATGTTCCAATAAGCTTTTTTCACAGACTAGACTCCTTCCTAGTTTGGACCCAATCCTTTCCCCGGTACAGTCCTTGTTAGTTCCAGCTCAGGTGGTAACTCGGGGCTTTCTCATGACTAGCAGTCTCCTTTGTTCTGTTCCACCCCCTTTTATAGCTTTGGCACAAGGTGGGAATCTTTTGTCTCTCCGGGTCCCCACCCCTCCTTATGAATGGAAAAGCATCAAGTTTAATGTGAATTCGAGTATTAGGTGACATGGTCACATGTCCTGTGAGACCCGAAGCCTCCATTCTTCCTGGCCTGACTCACAGGAACACAGGAAGGCTTGCAAGTAAACAGAGCCATTTACAACCAATTGTCCTAGTCAATGGGAGCCATCAAGATTCTAAACCACCATTAATGGCCCACACTTTGCATAATTACAATAGGACTTCAGAGTTATACTTCATATGTCTAGTTTTAGATACAAGAATGATACATACATACAAATAGAATGAACACACTCAGTAGATTATAAGCTTTGTAATGATACATTACTAGAGACCTTTTGCATGAAGCATATTCCAGTTACATTATATTCACACTCATTAGCATATTTCCATAAAACATATGGAGTGCAACGTCACACGCTCCTACACAAACCAGATTTTGAAGCCCCTGTTATGCAGCGTATTAGCAGCCAGTCCCATGTTTGTCCACCGGCTTCTTCACCACACTGTAGCTGAGTAATGCTGTCATGTCACTCAGGTATGCACATGTCAGAACAGTCACCTTAAAGGCAAACCCCCAAAGTTTAAGTATTAACAAAGTTGGTAGTCCAGGGCTGTATGGCCAAACCACTTACTGTTACATTAGACTTGAATAATGATCATTAAAGTATGCAAATGAACCGTTTGCAGGTGAAACTTTCTACTATAAAGTATGACAGTGCAGTAACATGCTGATACTCAGATGGCTGCCTCTGCTGCTGGTGGCCCAGCACAAGCGGAGAACTGAAGAAAATCCTGATTAAGAGGTGAATCTCCTAATTGAGAAAATGTTGGCGCACAAGCCAAGACTCCTGAAAAGCCATACCTAGTAAAAGCAGCTGTAAATATGTACTTGTTTTATTTTCATACTAAATGATTTGTAACACTTTTTTTGTTGCAGAGCCAGATTACATTAATGGATATGCCAGTATTTAAAGCTATACAGCCAGAGGTATGTTTTCTTAAATTCACTGCCATAAATGTATATAAACACTGCACAATAGATGGACTCTTCAACTATAAACATACAAGCAAAGTGGACTAGAGAGACTAGAAGGCATTTATATCTGTACATTCACTTCAGTTTTGTTTTAGCTCACAGATGAAAATCCTCATGCTGATATGCAAAGTAACCATGTGATTGGTCCAGCTGGCACCTTTTTCTTGGAGACATCTTGGGCTAGAAATGGGGCATTAGGATGTTGTAGAACTACCATAGGAAATGTGCTGAGTTATAAAAACAGTGCTTGCTTATCTCCCCTAAGTATATACTTTTTCTTTTTCTTTTTCTTTTAAACTTTCCTTCTAAAAAATGAAGGAAGACCATTTGTATGGAAAATTAACAAAAAAGTGAAAATTATTCTGTTTAAGCAATCATTAAGTCAGTGTTTGACCTATATTCTGTGTGTTTAAAATCATATTGTGTCTCTGAAGTATATTGTGTGTTTGAGATGGTACAGTATAATTTTTGTAACTCACAAAACTTTAAGTAAGAGACAGATTTTCAGAAGTGCTCTGGACTCATCAGCTTTTATTGAGAATGTGAAAATCTGCTACTAAATTCTTTGTTTTATTTTGTTGCTTTTAAGAAGCTGTACAGCATTTGTCTCAACTGCCAACATGAGCAATCTCAGAATATTATAAACTTAGATGCTTTATATAATATGCTCTGAGTCTCATTCTACAAAGGATAGTGTATTGTGTGAATTTTCCTATATAGCTGATAGCTTTTTCATTTAAGTGTTACAGGCAGTTTGGAGACCCATTGGACTCTGCCTTCAAGGACTTCTCAATCAACAAAGTCAACTCCAGAGCTCTTGTTGTCCAAACAGATTAGGGTCTAACTTCTCTGCAGTATAGAAGCCCAGTGTTGGGCCCAGCTTTTCCTTCATAAGTCCTCATTGAAGCAGAAGCCACTGTTTCTCTAACTGGGTCTTTTGAAATTCATTCTCAGTCCAGTCCTCCTTGCTGGGGAAAAGAGAGGTTCTATATTCTGTTTCGGTAATACTGACTCAACCATAGGTTGAGAGGACTGCTCTTTTTCTACCGTTCTGCCTATGGGGGAAATTGCTACTTAGATCTCATCAATCTGTCCTGGTGACATCACACTGAAGAAAATGGGCATACAAGATATTCCTTTTTCTTTTCCTGCCCATACCAGACAGCTACCAAAACAAGTTAGTGTAAACAATGAAGTATAATTTGATTGCTAAAGAAATTAGATCAGACTTGTTTGTATCACATGCTGCAATCTTTCCTATGTATTTTTTATTAATGATTTGTTGAGGCTACTGCTAAGGTACAGTAACTCCCCACTTAACGTCCTCTTGCTTAACGTTGTTTCGATGTTGCGTCCCTGCTCCATTATGGAACATGCTCGTTTAAAGTTGTGTAATGCTCCTCATAACGTCGTTTGGCTGTCTGCTTTGTCCATGGCTGGCAGCTTCCCTACGCCCCCTCCCCCACGCCCCCCAGCGCCTCCCACCTGCCGGCGGACCCCACGGATTAGTGCCTTCCCCCTGATCCCCCTGTCTCCTGCCCATGGCAATCAGCTGGCTTGCGTCATTCAGGAGGCTGGGGGGGAGGAGCGAGGATGCGGCGCGCAGCCTCCCCCCTCCCTCCCCTACCTCCTGCATGCGGCAATCAGCTGGTTTGCGGCGTTCAGGAGGCAGAGAAGGGAGGTTGCGCATAGTGTCCTTGCTCCTCCCTCCAGCCTCCTGAATGCCGCAAACCAGCTGATTGCCGTGGGTAGGAGGCTGGGGGAGGAGTGAGGATGCGGTGTGTGGAGGAAGTGGAGCGAGGGGAGGGACTTGGGGGAAGGGGTGGAGTGGACGGGCTGAGGATTGAGCCCCCCCCACCTCCGGCAAAGTCGGTCTCTGTGCTTGCAAGGACAGCAAGAAGAGCAGCTGGACAGTTCACCCTCTTCCAGTCTACCACCTCAACCAAGCTTCATACTTAGGATTGATGTAGTATTAAATTGTTTCTTTAAAATCGTTTAAAACTTATACCTGTATTAAATTGTTTGTTTAAAATGTATATAATGCCTTTTGTCTGGCAAAAAAAAATTCCCTGGAACCTAACCCCCCCCCCCATTTACATTAATTGTTATGGGGAAATTGGATTTGCTTAACATTGTTTTGCTTAAAGTCGCATTTTTCAGGAACATAACTACAACGTTAAGTGAGGAGTTACTGTATACATAAGAATGGGAGACATTAGTTCTGTAACTTGATGATTAGGTGTGTTGGATAGATATTTTGAAATATTTGCATATTATCAGTCTCTAATAAAATAACTTTTCAACAGCCCAAGATCTCCTGTAACAAGGTTCTACCAAATGTAGCTTGAGCTGCTAAGGCAAAGTTAAATATAGCTTCTACATGAAGTTTGGAGACCATACATTGTGAAGAGCTCTGTGCAGGCACTGATACTGGCAGTTCTTCTGAAAGACATTTCTTTACAGCAGCGGTACTTCATTTTCTGAACACTGCCAGAGAGCTAACGTTCTGAGATGGTTGCTGAGAAGTTTATCTGGTGTATTAGATCATTCTAATGATAGGATCATAATGAAAGACAGCATTGCATGACCCCAGTAGCTCCTTATTGGTGGGTTAGCATATGCAGGCAGAGTCCCTGGGGGATGTCTACACTGCAGCTGAGAGGTGTGATCACTGTGTGGGTAAGCAGACTCCTGCTAGCTCAGCTCAAACTAGAATGCTAAAAATAGCAATGTGGATGTTGTGGCACTAACAGCAGCCCAGGCTAGCCACCTGAGTCTAAGCCCATCTGACACCCTGGGTCTGAACTGATTCTTACATGCTTCTTAATTACATAATATTCTGCAGGGCTCATGCTGCCACTATTAAAACTTCCTGGGAAAATCTAAAAATTAATTATAATTTTTAACAAAGTACTGCACTCTACTTAGCATAGCTATATCAGATCTCATTCTGACAGACAAAGATGAACTGATCATGGAACTAAAAATTAGTCATTGCCTAGGTACAGATGGTGATGACCCAATTGCTTTTGCTATGGGCAAACAGAATATATTTCTGACCAGGAAAATATATATTTTTGGTGCTTTAAAAGGGTCAATTTCCTGATGCTAAAAACAATCAAGCAAAACCAATTGGAAGGAACAATTTAAATATGCATAATAATTAAGAGGTTAAGAGAACTTTATTAAATGTGCCTTCCCCCCAAAAACCCAGAATTCCACAGTCACAAAAGAAGGCAAGATAAATTTTATAAAAAATCCTGGTTAAGAAGGAAAATGAAAGCACCGAGAAAAAGCAATACATGATAAATGGAAAAAAGGGGAAGTTGCTAGCAATGCCTATAAATTAGCAGTAAGGAAATAGAGACAATTGATAAAGGAAGCTAAAGTTATCAGTTAAATCTATGCCCAGTAGGGCTAAGGACAATAAGGAGTTTTTTAATATATAAGGAACAAAAAGGTTTTAAATTAATTGACTAAGGAGCTCTCTGAGCTGTGGATGTTTAACAAATCTTGGGGTACTGGTGAAGTCACAGACAACTGGAAAAAAGTTCATGTACCAATATATAAAAAGGTAAACAGCATGACCTACATAACCGTATAGGCCGGTTAGCTTGACCTTGATCCCAGGTAAAATCACGGAAAGGCTGATACAGAATGCCATCAGTAAAGAATAAAAGGACGGGAGATGATTAATACAATTCAGTACAATTTTATGGAAAAAACAGGTCTTGCCAGACAAAATTCATAGATTTTTTTTTTTTTTTTTTTTAGGGCAAAAGTTTGGTTGACACATAATACTTACACTTCAGTAAGGCATTTGACTTCATGCTGTATGATATTTTGATAAAAATTAGCACTATACAAAATCAAATGGGGATAATTATTTTCCAGTGTAGGCATTTTCAGTTGTTGGTCCAATGCTATACCAATGATCAGGAAGAAAATATCAAATACTTGCTACTAAAGTTTGCCAGTAACACAGTAATTGGTAGAATAGTCGTGAACTATTTTAAGCATTTAAAGAACAAAAAAAAAAGGTTTTCACCATTAAGCAGGAACGTAAATTTAGACGTAAGAAAGGCTTTCTATGGAATATGCCAACCATAAATGTTGTCCTTAACATTTAGAATCCTTATAAAAAGTTACTTGTAATAAGAATTTTGTAAGAGTTTGAATTTGAGGCTTTTCTTGCTAAGAAGGGTGGGGATGAAGCCTGCTTTACAATTTGTGGATTCTGATAATGGATCCTTGGTGTCACTCCTTTTTTATCCTGAATTTTTGATCCATTATTTTCAAGTCAAGAGTTTTTCCGAAACAAATATCTTACAAAATATCTTTGTTGATTTAAAATCCTATTGTTCCCAAAATAATATTTCATGCCAGAAAGATGTGCCCCTGGTCTTTGATAAGACAGTTTTGAGGTTTGTTTGCCTGTTGACCAGAATGGTCCTTAGATTTATGATTTAACATTTGCAGTACATTTAAACAGGCTAAGATCTTCTGTAGGCTTCTGTGCATGGGAATGGTGCCCCCTTGTGCCTGTGCTTCTGGAATCTTTTGGAAAGCAATGTCCATTGGGACTGCACAAGTGTCATCTTGTGGCACTAAACATTCAATACCCAACCTTACATAAAGGAATTACCTAATAGCCATGGTTCCGTCTCCATGGCAGAGAGCACAGGAACTTTGCTGTTGTCTTGGATCTGTGTCCAGATACCATTTTTGAATACTTTATCTAAAATTAAATAAATAAAAATCCTTGTATGTAGTTTCTCAATATGTTAGGTTTGATCATATTTTACGGGAAAGTTTTTCGTAAAAATTAGTGTGCCAAGTGTACTCTGAGCCCTTGAGACTTGCTTGGTGCCAAAGCCATATCTGGGGAAAAGTGTAATAAAAGCTTTGAATCCTCTTATGCCAATTTATTTTCCCCAACTCAGCCTGCCTCTTTGGGGAGGCATATCATGTCAGATGCCTCATTGTGGAGGCACATTCACTACAACAGTGCAATGTGTGCTGAGCTTTCCCTCTTTGGGTGTTCTATTAAGGGTAGTGAACAGCCTTCCCAGACCCGCTACTTCTCTGTGAATCGAGCACCATGCTTTGCTTTGCATAGCCCTTGAAGAGAGGGTCGAATGCTTTTGTCGTCTTAGCCTCAGACTTCTGGTGCCAAGACAATATACCTGAACCTACTACAGTCCTTGCCTACCTTCCATATCAGACAACACATCTGTCTCAGAATGATGGGCTTCTCCATGGATGAGACCCCCATACTTGTCTATACGAGGCCTCTACAACATTGGGTCTCCCAAAAATCACATTCCAAACGTGGACAGTTTGGATATGTTACCTGCCCCACAAATACCTTAACACAGCTCAGTTGATTATCCCTGGAGTCTCATGTATGAAGTCTTCGAATCCAAAAGCTCCTTTGACTAACATCACAGACGTTTCCAATGTGGGCTAGGGAATACACTTCTAAGAACTAGAAGTTTGGCGTCTCTGGAGTGACCAGGAAATTAGTAGGACCAGGCTGACAGATTACACATCAGCAATGTATTAACTAAAAAAACATGGCAGATTTCTTTCCTGAACACTTTGTGGTATATGCTTCCATATACCAGGTGGCTCTGTATCTAGCTAAAGATAAAACTGTGCAGGCAGATTATCTCAACAGTGAGATTTGAGACCAGCACAAGTGTCACCCTGAAGTTCAGTGGTGAATTCTCTTAACAGCTTGTCATATTCAAGATCTATCCTGGCCTGCAAATAGAACAGCGTACTGCTTGAAAAACTGCCAGGCCTCTTAAGATTGCTTGACTTCCCTGTAAATCCAGCCCCTTTTCCTAAGAAAGCTGTGTTTGCTGCTTGATTCACAAGGAAAAGGACTTCACACCAAACCTTCTCCCTTGGAGGTTTGAGACAGCATTGTTACAACATTCCGTAGGTGCATACCTCCTGGGTAAAAGAGTTCAGGAGAGTTGTATGATCTCTGCCTCAGTGTTTGGTCTTCAGACACACCAGCAAAGTTGTTGACATGGTTCCTGGCCCTGTCAACCACAACCAGTGCATAAGCACCACTCCAAACACTACGGGGCTGCAAGTGATCACACCAGCAAAGTAGAGGGAAACAAGTGCATCGGAGCTGCCCAGTCTCACTTCATTTGGAGGATAAGATGGATGCAAAGCAAATAATGGTCTCCAAGATATATGAGGAGGACATTTCAGATAGAATGCTGTGTTAACAGCTCATTGGTCCAGGCATTAGGAAGCCCCACAATATGCCCTGCTGACTGAACCATCAAAGTAGCACTCTAGCCTGAGAGAAGGCCATCTGTTCTCCATGGACATGTGTTGCTGTCAGTTGTGAGCCTAGTGGACAATGCTGTGGTCTGTGATCCCACTGCTTACATGGATTTAGTCTAGCACCTGAAGCTAGAAGAAAAGCTACACAATGAGAATAGACACTGAAAAACAAAGAAAAGGGACATGAACAGGAGTGTAAAGTCCTGGTCTATTATTGCGGTCTGTTCTGCCAGCCAAACTAGCTGGTGATGAGGAAGCCAAATCTGTTCGGACATACATCCTACAACAGGTAGAGTGCCCTCCCCTAGTTATTCAACTATGAGTTGATAGGAGTCTAGTAGCCCTTTCCACAAGATATCCAATTTAAGAGGAGTTGGGGTCAGTCCTGTTAACAGGACCATTGTTCTCCTGAATGTAAAATAACTATTTCTCTACCTCTCTGTGACAAGGTAGTCTGTGCCTTTAAGACTACTGGAGACTAGGGGTTAGCCCACCCTTGCAATGTGGCCATAGTCCTTTAAGATTTTGGGATTCTGAGATGGCCAAAGGACCTAGGAAATAAGAGCTATTGCAAGAAGGGAAGCAGTCCTGTGAATAAGTAGTGTTTGTGGAGATAACCTATCTCTTTCAGGGCCTGGGACCAGGAATCTTGTAGAGTGGGCAGGGCAACTCTCCTCTCTGTCCCAGGTGAACGGGATGAGCTTTGGGAAGGGAACCAACATCTATGTTGCTTCCTACTTCACAGCTGGGAGGCAGCAGGCAAAGGCCAGCTTGCTGATTTTTCCAACATTGGGAAATCTCCCAGATTCCCCGAGAGCCTGGAAGCCCGCAGAGCCCTGGCTCTGTGCCAAGCAGGCTGCTGAGCTGCTGGGAGCCTGGGAGTCCAGCTACATACCAGCCTACCAGGCAGATTGTTGAGCAACCCCCAGGAGTCCCGTCTGTGTGGCAACCTGCCAGGTGAGCTGCTGAGGGAGAGCAGGCAAGATGACAGAAAACCAGACAAGTTCCTGTGGGACATTTTGATTTTTGCAGAATCAGCATTTTTTTGATGGAAACATTTCCAACCAGCTCTATTACAGGCATTCCAGAGGGCAGAGATAAGTGTGCTATAAAAAAATTACTGTATGCCTTTGGTTCCAGAAATCAAAGGACTTTCTTTTAAAATAGAGTATAACATTATTTTAAAAAGCAAGTTTTCTGCTTATTGATCTGCAAAGTGATAATTTTAGATGCTTTTTTATGATACATTTTTAATCGTCCTTGTGTCTTATTCCTTATTCTTTCCCCTTCTTCTTGCCACTACGTGCTTTGCCTTTTGCCTGAAGAGTGAATGTCTCCTTTGACCATTGCTGTTCTATTGGCTGCTTGACCACTGAAATTAAACTAATAATGTGGTGGCATTTTTCACCCTAGCAAATGATATTGTTACTTCTATTTGCAGTCCCCACTAGCTAAGGAAGTTTAATATCTTACATGTCGTCATTAGCAGTACTAAAAACATGAGTTGCCTCAGGCCTGTAGTGGTCAATTGTGAATTTTCAAGGCTGCTTTCTTATCAGAATTAACAGATATTTATTGTGCTAGGAGGTGTAATATTGTACAACTTTTCCATGTATTTCTGTCCTGAAACTGATTTAAAAACCAAAAATGAAACTCACTGTTACAATGGCTCCAATCCAAGTCACTATATAATTAATCAAGCAGATATAAATCCAGTCATCTAGTTTTATTTTACTCAAGAGGTGAACCAAAAAGTGTTCTCTTCTAGTTCCCTTCACAATAGATTTAAACTTCTTAACCTTGGGGGGGAGGAGGGAGAGAAAGGACGGTATCAGGCTTTAGGTTAGTTAGTTTTTGTGGTGGGAAGTAGGATCATTGTGTGTTCTCCCCTTAAGTTTATGTTCCTGAGGAGGAGCGGGCCACATTATTGCGTGTGTGTGATAGCCCATTTTTCAAATGTTAATTTAGCCACTTACATAATAAAGTTTCAATAACAGATGTCCTTGTCCATTTTGTTTACTAGTGGTAGACCATGCTATTTTTTAACATGCTCTAGTATTCCAACTCTGAAGTCTTTGATACAAATTCTATATTGGTGAACAAATTAGTAGTCTTAGCACAGTCTCCTTTCATGCACATCACCAAACCATCCTACAGTTTCGATATAGTTTGCAGTATCTGGTTAAGAGACTCTCAGTTGGAAAAACAAAGATGCTGTGTGTCAGTATTGATGTGCAACAGCAGAAAGTCTTCAGATACTGCAGTGATGCACTAGAGCAGGGATCGGCAACCTTTGGCATGCGGCCCATCAGGGAAATCCACTGGCGGGACGGGACGGTTTGTTTACCTGCAGCATTCACAGGTTTGTCCAATTGCAGCTCCCACTGGCCACGGTTCGCCGTTCCAGGACAATGGGGGCTGCGGGAAGCAGCAGCCAACACCATCCCTTGGCCTGTGCTGCTTCCCGCAGCCCCCATTGTCCTGGAACGGCGAACCGCGGCCAGTTGGAGCTGCGATTGGACGAACCTGTGGATGCTGCAGGTAAACAAACCGTCCCGGCCCGCCAGTGGATTTCCCTAACGGGCCGCATGCCAAAGGTTGCCGATCCCTGCACTAGAGAGGAGACAACTAGAATAACTGGAGGTGCTGCAGGTCATGATTTGAAGTGCATTGGAAGAGCTGTGTAGAACCAAAATAAAAATCTCATTGAGAGGCCATCTGTCATCTATTTTAACAGTTTATGTAATACAATTATCAGTATCTCTGAGCATGTTTATAAATACAATATTAAAAAAAAAAACCCTCCCCAAATTACCCCTCCCAACCAAAATTGTAAAGTCTCCCTGTACAATTACCTTCCTTAGAAAGACCCTCACATTATGCCCTGAAGATCAACAAACTTGGTCTCTGTCAGATCAAGAGGGGAAACATATTGCAAAGTCATGAGCCTTCCATTGAGAAGACCCTGCTCCAAGTGATAGCTCAGGAAGCATAGCTGATCTCGACTGCTAGGATTCAGTGTGTGAAGATAAATGATCTCTTAAATAAACAGGACCCATCATCGAGAGCTTTATGTAGCAAAGGTAGTTTTTTAATTGTTTGCAGAAATGAATTGGAGCAAATGCAATCTCTGGAGCAAGCATAGTTATAATGTGCTTTTGCCTGCAAAACTCAAAGTAGCCAAATAGTCAGATATCTGGGCTTTCCCAATGTTTTCTGGCATATTCCACATAGAGCTGATTGCAGTAATCTGGAGGTAGAAAGGTATGGGTAACTGAGGAAGTTTGCAACTTAAAGGAAAGGTTACAACCATCTGCCCCCGCATTGATTGCAGGGTGTAGGGGAGAATCACTCTCTGCCACTGCTGCTGATTGAATATTCAAAAGCAGCTGAGGAACCGAGAGCACTCCTAGACTATATCATTAGTTGATGATGAAAGATATTCATAGTGTCTGATCAGGCAGTTTATAGCATGGTCCATCATCTGGGTAGAATTCCTCTTCAGAGACTCTGAAATGGAACCAGTTCCAGTCATTCTAAGGGAAACTGATTTAAACAGATCCTCTGCCCCAATGGCAGCAAAGATGAGTCCTGGGCAAAGGATAAAGTGGTCTGACTAGTACAGTACAACTTTCACCCCTTCATCTCCAAGCTTAAATAAAAAATGAGATCTTATTTGTTCAGACAGAAAGCTCAACTGCAGATATCAGCAGTTCAGCTGGTAGTCTTTGGTTAATCTCCATACTTCTTTTTTTAAATGAAAAGTAGTTACTGCATATGTGCAGTTGTTTTTACTAAAACAATTTTTTCCTTCCACTCAAATAGCAAATTTATTTCACCCATTTAAAAAGTCAATATTTGGCAACCATTACCACAGTTATTTCTTATTCTCAGAATGGGAAAGACTATAAACTTTAGGTATTGCTGTGTTCACTGCTGGCAAGTGTTGCTGTTGTTTTTTTTAAATGGTGACAGCTGTTATTCTTATCACTTGAAAAATTAATTTTAAAAAATCTTTTAAATAGTAGATCTAGAAAAAGGCCATTCTCTGCAACTTTTTGCTTTCCTGTAGTTGAATGGTTGAGTAGGTAATTTTGAAAAAGCTCCAAAAATAAATATGAGATGCTAAATGCCATTTTGTGTCTGAGCGTTTTTAAAATAAAAACAAAGGAAATAAGGGGCTAGATTCACAAAACTGCCAGAGGCAAAGGTGGAGTTGGAGAAGGAAAGTGGGTGGGTGACAGTCATGCCTTCCTTATAACCTTTAACTCAGTGGTAGGACACTCTCCTGCATTGTGGGAGACCCAAGTTGAGATCCCTGCTCCACATCAGGCAGAAGGAGGAATTGAACCCTGATCTCCCACATCCCAGCTGAGTGCCCTATAAACAGTTTATGCAAAAAATATGGCTTGGTTCTAACTATAAAGGCTATTTTCTCTTTTGTTAAACTCCTTGAATCTAAATCTATTTTTTAATCCTAAACTCGAGGTGTACACTATAAACCCCTTCAAGAAAAAAAGATAAAATAAAACAAAGATAGAAATGTGAGGGAAGATATGAGTGCATATAATTAAATTACTGTGGTGTGTAGGTATTTTGTGTGGGGACAGAAATTCTGCTCCTTTTACTGCAATTCATAGATTCTAGGACTGGAAGGGACCTCGAGAGGTCATCGAGTCCAGTCCCCTGCCCTCATGGCAGGACCAAGTACTGTCTAGACCATCCCTGATAGACATTTATCTAACCTACTCCTAAATATCTCCAGAGATGGAGATTCCACAACCTCCCTAGGCAATTTATTCCAGTGTTTAACCACCCTGACAGTTAGGAACTTTTTCCTAATGTCCAACCTAGACCTCCCTTGCTCAGTTTAAGCCCATTGCTTCTTGTTCTATCCTTAGAGACTAGGGTGAACAAGTTTTCTCCCTCCTCCTTATGACACCCTTTTAGATACCTGAAAACTGCTATCATGTCCCCTCTGTCTTCTCTTTTCCAAACTAAACAAACCCAATTCTTTCAGCCTTCCTTCATAGGTCATGTTCTCAAGACCTTTAATCATTCTTGTTGCTCTTCTCTGGACCCTTTCCAATTTCTCCACATCTTTCTTGAAATGCGGTGCCCAGAACTGGACACAATACTCCAGCTGAGGCCTAACCAGAGCAGAGTAGAGCGAAAGAATGACTTCTCGTGTCTTGCTCACAACACACCTGTTAATACATCCCAATGGTAGATTCCCCTTTAAGGCCACAATTCAGCAAATCACTTAAGCATGTGTGTAAGTCCTATTGACATCAATGAGACAAGCACATGTTTAGGTGCTGTCCTGAATATGGATGCTTCCTTAACTGGGGCCTAAATCAGTCAGCCAAAGGAGAAGCATCTGCTGTCCACTCACTTAGGGCTTGTTTATATGAACACTTACTTCAGGGCAAGCTGGGGTGCAAATCTACTTTTTACAAACCGTGCACAAAATATTTCATAATATGGTTTGATTTGTCCCACTTTGAAATAGAAGTAGATTAAAGCACACTACAGAACTTTTAGCACATGGTGGCAAGGTTCATGTGGACAGTTACTGCAGAGCAGGCTAGTGCAGGGTAGGTTTACACACCCGTTTTCTTGGAAATTAGTGTTCATATAGACGAGCCCTTAGTTCGACCCTTTTGTTCATACATTTCTTACATTGTGACCTGTTTAGTGTGATCTTGTCACACAGAATGCATTAATCGTGCATGTAGTTGAAATGCCATTTCAGCTTCTCTAGGAAAATAGGGTAGGCATTGGCATTTGAAACAGAAGTTCACATGCTACCCCTGAAAAATCAGAAAATAGAGAAAGACTTCTCCAATAGACCTGCTTGTGGGGATTTATGTCAATAACTACAGCTGTAGTTGTCATCAAAATGGAAAAGCAAATATCGTATTTGTGATGTAATATGTTCCACTGTTCAAACAATGGCTGGAATTTATCAGACACTTGGCAAAGATTCAAAATATCCAGGTACTGTTTATCCAGAGACTAAAGCTGTCTAAGATCAAAATGCAACTGAAAAAGAAAAGTTTTTAATTCAATGTAAATAATAGGAAAATACTCTTAGTCTGATGGATAATTTAGTATATATTTTTAATGGCTAAAGTCCGTTACTCTTGGTCATGATGAAATACAGAGGTAATTGATAATCACAAGAGGTTTTTATTGCAAATTGTGTATGTTTGTGCTCCAGTATATTAGAATATGAAAACTGGTCAAAAATTAATATGAATATATTTAATTGTATTTTCCTTCTTTTGCAAATGTTGGGAACTGCTGTTTTTGTGGTGCTTTCTACTGCACTTTTTCAGCAGCTTGATTTCTGCTTATCCATACTTCAAGAAGGGCTGAACAAAAAAATAAAAATCACTTCAGATCATACTTCGTGTCTGCCAAGATTTCAGCAAAGCATATGAAACTCCCCTCCATTATGCCATAACAATGTACATTTTCCCTGCATAGATCTTGGGCTGGGATCATTTGTATAATGAAGAGAATCAAACTCATTCAAACACACAGGAAAATCCTCCCAGACATACAGATTTAGGGCCCTGTTCAGAAAGATCACTTAAACATATGCTGAAATCTATACCTATTCAGGACAACACTTAAGCACATTCTTAAATTTAAGCATATACGTAAGTGTTGCCTTGAATAGGGATGCTTTCTTGAATCAGTGTCCAGATCTGCTGCTGTCACTCCTTTTATTTCTTGCTTTTTCAGATGTACTGCTCCCATGTGAATCTAGCCTTCTAGAAAAGTTCTCCAGCCAAACAACAACAGCAGCAGCAAAGATATGAACTCACTCTGCCCCTACTCTGGTTCTCTTCTATATAGGTTTTTGTACTGCATTCATCACCATAGTACGTTAAACAACATGACTGCGCATCTTCTCATCCTCTCCCAGAGAGAGAAGCAAATGGAGTGTCTTGTTTTGGTAGTGGTGGGTTTTTTGGTTAAATGTACCTGTTGCCTTGTGTTTATATTAGAGAAGGCAAGGTCAAGGAAATGTACCTTCCACTTGGAGCAAAATATGGTGATGTTTCTGAGAGCTCTTAGTTGCTGGGGGAATTAATTCCACAGTCTCAGACCACCTCCAGAGAAGATTCTGTCTTTCTCCCCCTCCTCTCCCCCTGCCCCCGACAAGCTTTATTCTTGTTGAGAGTTCTATTGTGCCAGAGTTCCTTTGTCCCAGAGCTTTAAATGGTCTTTTAGGTATCCTGGTTCAGGCCACTGAATGTTTTGAAGATCAATTGAACTTGATTCAAAGTTCTATGGGAAGCCAGCATAGGGAATGGAGGACAGACAGGTGTGATGTGTTCACGGTAGCCTGTGTTGCTGAGGAGACTCGCTACAGTTTTTTGTACTAGTCGGAGTTTCCTAAGTGCTGAAGGTTTCATGCCCTGGTATATCACATTGCTGTAGTCTAACCAAGAGGTGATTGGCATGAATAACTGAGGGCAAGTCTTCATCTGCCAGTATAGGACAGAGTTTTCTAGTCAACTGGAGGTAGTAGAAGACATTACTCATGGCTGTTGTGAGAACTTATCACGTGTTTGTGACATTCTATAACAGATTTAAAAGTCACTATTCTTGAACAAAAAAACTTCAGAAACAGACTTCAAAGAGAAACAGCAGAACTAAAATTCATTTGCAAATTTAACACCATTAATTTGGGCTTGAATAGGGACTGGGAGTGGCTGGCTCATTACAAAAGCAGCTTTGCCTCTCCTGGAATTGACACCTATTAAGTGTTTTGCTACCTTAACTGTAGACTGCCCTATCATGCTTGTCTATATTTTTATTACATGTAATTTCAAGACAAAAAAGGAAGCTAGAACAAACAGTTTACTGGACATTTTCAGAAGTCCAGAAAATAGATGCAATCCATGTTTTGGTTCGTTCTAGTCAGTCGAGTAACAAAGGTATTGCAGAAACAGAGTAAATAAAAACAATTTTTTATTTAAATCGGATTTTAATTTAAATTAAATGCATTTTTATTTAAAATGTAATTTTAAATTATGACAAGCTACATTACAAGCCTAAACTTTCTATAACAAATTCATTTAATTTTTTTTAAATAAGCGGTACATTGTTTTACCAAAGTTTTAAAGAAAGTTAAACCATTGAACTGATGGAAGTCACTGGCTAAGCACTGGAACCAGAATTTGTTTAGAGACTAACTCAGCCTTTGACAGCCTTCTGCAGGTAGACAGAATGTTTCCTTCATTTCAGTTTATTCAACTAGTTCAGCTCAATGACTTGTTCATTCAAAGTTAAGAAACCAATTGGGAGTTGAAAAATCAGGAAAGCTTGTTTTTCCTCTTCCAATTTGTGAATAAAAAAAATGAGGATGAGATCTACTAAGCTATATATGGTGCAATTTACAGTTATACAGTAATAAAACCTCCCTACTCCTCCTTGATATTTCCCTTTTTTATACAAATAAGGATCATTTGTTGAGTTAGCCGGCCCATTGCACTGGGAGTTCAAGTTGAGTTTTTTATTCACTCTGACCTCTAATTCCTTTTCTCAGTCTCTGCTTTCCAAGTTAGTCCAATCCTATGTGAATGACCTTCATTCTTTCCTAGATATATTACCTTGTTTGCAGAGCATGAAATTATCAGCCCTCAGGAAATCGTATCTAATACAAAATACAATAGTATGCCTCCCCAGCAATACAAGTTACAGCAAACACATCAAACTTGTCTTCTGCTTCTGACATTGGCTCTCTGTAATGGGGTGATACCTCTTGAACACCACTTAATGGCTGGGTGTGATACTGCAGTTCTTTTCCCCACTCCTGGAGTCTTCTGTAGGTTGTCAACTTAGTTTGGAAGGTCTTCAGTGGCTTGGCCCTCTGGCCTCATCACACATTCAAAATTAACTGCTTTTGGGGTAGCAAACAGTCCAAAAAAGACTGTCTGCCTGCCCTCACCAGGGTCTTCAGCCCCAGCTCTAGGCCATTTAAATTTAGCCCTTTGCTCTAGCTTCAAAATGAGCCTTGTCCCCTTCTTACACAATTTTACTATTGGCCAGTGGCCACGTACCATTCTCTTCGACTCGTTGCTTCTACTTCCCTGGAGCTCTTCCTGCCTTGCCTCTTTATCTTCGCTCCTTACCACAGGGTGTAGTTCTCAGGCTTTGGACAGAAAGGAGCACCCTTATTTGCCCCTCTGGTCCCAGCCAGGAACTGACCTGCTTGAGTCTGCAGCTCCTTTTATCTGAACCTGCTGGGCTCTCATTGGCTGCTTCTGTGAGGCCTCTGTAAGCAGACCTGGAGGACTCACTTTCGCTGCTCCTTTCCTGAGGCGGGTTGTAGTAGGAATGAGGGCCCTTCTGTAGAGAACCATAAAGGCCAGGTACATCCTGTCACACTTCCCATACAACATCATATCATATTCAACTTTGCTATTCTCGTCTTCAAGGGATTTAGTGATCAGGGCCTGAGATACTTAAAAGGTTAGCTGAAGCTTTGGCACAAAGACCACAGTTGACATTTTCACTTTGACACAGTAGAATTGTCTACCGCAAGGGTAAAGCTCATCTGTGCAGGAGACAGCGCTTTCTTGGGGGCCACTCCTAGGCTTAGGGAACAAACTCGCTAAGCTGTCTGGTTGGTGTCTCCAATGCTCTTGTGCCACTTCCCAGTAGCTGGTAGGGGAACCAGGCCTGCCCTCTGAACTGGGTTCCAGCCCAGGGACCTATAACAAGCAGCCAAGGTCAGTGAGTCCTACCACTTACTGCTGTTTTCCTGGGCTTCTTCTTACTTAGTACTTTCAGGCTTCCTTTCCCCACATCTTCTCTGGGATTTACCCTTCTTCTACGGCTAGAAGCCTGGGGCTTTCTCTCCCTCCTGGGTTTTCACCCCCCTCTGCTCCCTGGAGTGACTGCAGACTCTCTCCTGCAGGCCCCTTCTGCTGCAAACTTCCTGGCTTTATAATCCATCCTACTTGAGCCCAGCTGAGCCTCTTGTTCATTTAAGCCTGGTTCTCCCTCTACATGCAGCCTGGTATCCTAATTGGCCCCTTAGGCCCACATCAACTCTTTATCACTCAGGTATCTTTTGCTGGCATACAGCAATGCTACACTGAGTTGATCAGACTTAAATGCAAGGTGTGGATTCAGGGTACATTGTATATCCAAGTTACACAGAAACCCTCTCCCTTTATATACAGTTACACTGTACAGTAAATGCAATTAGATGTGTATTACACGTTTTAGGGTTGGCTTGGTTACTTTGTAGGAACCAATCTCTGTACAGCATGTTCTGTCCACACACTGTCCATGTTCACCAATTCTTTACCTGTTTTCCCAACTTATCTTGTTCATTGTTATCTTGTAAGTGGTTCTCTGGGTGTTATCTTCCCTTATCTTAGCTGCATAAATATTATTAGGTGTCCTGTGCTGTTTGGAGGAGCAGAAAGAAAAAACATCACCCCTGGAATCCTAGTTCTACTACCGACCACACAGCCCCCTGGCAACAGTTGGGTGCTGCTTGTGTGTATGGGCTGAGTAAAAGGTTAGAAATATTTAAGAGATAAGAATGGCCATACAGGTTCAGATCAATGGTCCATCTAGGCCAGTATCCTGCCTCTGAGTGTGGCTGGTGCCACGTGCTTCAGAGGGAATAAACACAACAGTGCAATTATCAAGTGATCCATCCCCTGTTGTCCAGTCCCAGCTGGAGATTTAGGGGATACCCAGAGCATGGGGTTGTATCCCCCCCCCCCACCATCTTGGCTAATAGCCATTGGTGGACCTATCCTCCGTGAACTTATCTAATTCTTTTTTGAACCCAGTTATACTTTTGGCCTTCACAATATCCTATGGCCACAAGTTTCACAGTTTGTGCATTGTGTGAAGAAGTACTTCCCTTTGTTTGTTTTAAACCTGCTGCCTATTAATTTCAGCAGATGACCCCTAGTTCATGTGTGATGTGAAGGGATAAGTAACACTTTCTCCATACCATTCATGATTTTCATATCGCCACTCAGTTGTGTCTTTTCTGAGATGAACAGTTTCATATACTTTTTAATCTCTCCAAATATGGAAGCTGTCTCATCCCCCTAATCATTTTTGTTGCCCTTCTCTGCACTCTTCCAATTGTAGTATAATTTACTAAACATTGTATTTAAAATACTTAGTGTCTGAATCAATAGGTTCCATGTAGGCGGATCAGACCTTCATTGTCAAGACCTTCATTGTCAATTCAATGTGTGAAACCTTAAAAATAGGAACACTCTTGGCTGTGGATGTATTTATGTTGAAAAGCCCATGATGCATTTTGTAGGAGTAAAGTTTGTCCAAGTTACAGTTAAAAGAGGAAATGCCCTCCTCCCTCTGTCTTGTGCACATTTTGGCTATCGCCTTTCTTCCCAGAGGCAGCTGAAGTTCCTTAATACTCTCTCTGTGTAATTAAGTGCTTAATGATAAAGGTCCAACATAAAAGTATGATAGTATTTTAGCACATGCTACACAGAGAATGAGAAGGGTGGCTTTTTTGGGATATCTCTCCAGAAAATGTCCTACCCTAATGATAGTGAATAGTAATGACTGGTACCTAGTTAGGAAGTATTATTGTAAATTCTATTTAATGGAGAAGAAGTTAAAAACTAAGTAGTTAAATAGTTATTAGCCAACTGTTCAATTGATGTAAAATTTTAAGTTCTAGTCTTTAATATATTTTCTGGCTACTTGCAAGACTTTGGTCAAGAGTGGCTAACTTCTGATGGTTCAAACTCAGGATTATCAATCACAAGGCAATTTTAAACGAGTTGTTGTTTCAAACTGGTATGATCTATGAGTTGAGACCATTTCAACTCTGATCCAACTCCACCTCTTTAAATGTTCATAACTTTAAAATTGCTGAACTGTTTTATTCAAATTTGGCTTGTTTTGTAGATCTCATGAGACTTAAAAATCATGCCAAATCTAGAGAACAAATGTACTGTTATTTATTATATGTAGTATTTATAATTAGTTTTATTATAAATTGTATTAATTGACAAGCTATAATATTGAGAAGACTTAGTTAAGTTATAAGCACAGGCTGCAGAGTTGCTGAGCTTTACACCTTGAGTCTGCACTAACTTAACTCTGCTTTTAGACACTTAAGTGTTTGATTTTTTTTTTTCAATCTTAACATTGCCTTAATACTAAAGCTTTTGCATGGAATAAGATAGTAGTGTGTGAGTAAAGTTCTTAGTCCCCTATCCTGCATTGAGCTCTTCCAGGCCTGGAGCAGTGTGAGCCTCATTTGAATTGAAGTCTGTGAGGGTGAAGTGCTCAGTGTAGAACTGAGGCCTTAGATACTACAGTGATGAGGTCCATTTGTCTTGTGTGTATCTGTTTTTCCCACTCTTGGAAAAGTGTATCACAGCAAATACACAAATACAGAGGAGAGAGCATAGTTTTATAGTGTAGTTGTCGTGGAATTAGGGCCTTTATAACTGAAAAAACAACGAGGAGTCCGGTGGCACCTTAAAGACTAACAGATTTATTGGGCATAAGCTTTCGTGGGTAAAAAAACAGTTCTTAAGATGCATGGAGTGAAAATTACAGATACAAGCATAAATATACAGGCACATAAAGAGACATAAAGTTTATGCCCAAATAAATCTGTTAGTCTTTAAGGTGCCACTGGACTCCTCATTGTTTTTGTGGACACAGACTCACATGGCTACCCCTCTGATACTTGATTTATAAATGCAGTGATTGATGTTTTAGAAATGTCTACGGTAGATATTACTTTTATGTGTCCATTTCCATGCTTCCCTCTAATGGTATTTCAGTTAAGTTTAGTTTCCCTACATTGGAATTCAAAGACAATATTTCAACATTGTTTTATTTTTAAAGACTGTTTATCTCTCTTTTAAAAAGATGTAAATAGTGAAACAGTATTTTGGCGTATTTTCTAGGAACTAGCCAGCTGTGGATGGAATAAGAAAGAAAAACACATCCTCGCCCCTAATATTGTTGCCTTCACAAGGAGGTTTAATCAGGTAAATAATCTAATTAGATTTACAGAATTAACACTGCCCACCTGAATTTAACAAGGATTGAATTTGTTACTTCACTGATATACATAAATGTGCCACATCTGAATCCTATTAACACAGTGTTTTGATGGATTAGTAACCATAAAATAATTAGTTTTTTTTTTCTTGAGAGTTGTTGGCTTTAAAGGAGATCAGTATGGGTGTAGCAAATGTGTTGATTATAACTGACTTCTAATTTTTCAGATCAGAGTTACATTTAAATGCTGCAAAGGATGAATATAAAAATAGGGTCATTTTAAGATGAGTGTTATTACATGATACTCAATGGACATGAAGAAGAAGAATGGATTGGTGGTGTTGGGTTTGGGCTTGTTTGTTTATTTTGTTTGCTCTTTTTTGATGGGGGATTTTATTTATTTAGTAACAGATGTGAGAACAAATTGCTAAACATTAAGGGAATATTTTTTTTCTTTCTGATCAAGAGTATTTGATTATATTCCAGTTCAACAACCTGCTCTCAAACAACAAGATTTCTTCCAGAGCCTGAGATTTTCTGGGTTTCTGATGTAACCCTCACTAAACACAAAAACACAGTTAGTTTGCGAACACTGTTTTGTTTGATTCTATTATGTAGACACGTGCATGTATTCACCTAGTATCTAATAATAAGAAATGAACAAGTTAAAATGTTTCCACTCAAGTTGCAATACAAAGCATAACTTAACCTTATAACACTCTTGTAATTTAAAAAGGAAAAATCCTACCTAGCAAATCATGTATATGCTAATTTTAGGAGCATTCCGAGTAACAATAACCCTCAAATTGTGCTTAGAGTGCACTCAGAAGTAGTTGTGCAGTTTGTCATTGTGCACAGGCATCTAGGTGAAGGGATAGTCAATCACATGTTTTAGTGTATGTTTCAAATATGGCAGAGGAAATCCCTCGGGTGCATAAAGAAAATATGCAAGTCTTGATACTAGCTAAATTCTGTGACTCAGTCAAAAATTAGCAGCCATTTTGGGTATATGAGTCTGCTTCCTGCCTCTTCTCAGCTGTGAGGAAAGGGCTCATCCCAAATGAAAACATTCTCCCACTATAACGTTCTAGTAGCTACACTTCATAAGTATCTATGGCTCTTAAATTTACATGGATAATCTTTCATCTTTCCCCTAAATTTTATAAATTTTAATAAATGTAATTCTTATGGAAAGCTGCTAGGTTGACAGTCGTAGAGATTGATGACCTCTGTTTATCCAGAATAGGTGAGCACAGGCAGCGGCAGTTTCCTCATATTCCTATCTTGCTGCACCAGTATGGTAAACCATGTAGGAGTAGGAGCATTGTTCACTCTCTACATAGAGATAAACACAAGAAGCTTAATCTGTTTAATTTAACAAAGAGAGGATTAAGGGATGACTTGATTATAATCTGTGATAGGGTCTTATGTGGCTGGGCGACCTAGTGGCTAGATCACTGGTCTTTCAGTCTGCAAGGCTGGAGGGGATGGCGATTTAATTGTTGGAGTGTTGCTGTAATGCAGCAGCTCGAATTACAACTCATCAACTGCATATCCAATCAGTCTATGCTACTAAACAAATCACTCTGTGTAGGTGGTTATTTCCTAATCTTGTTGCTCTCACCCTGCTCTCATTGGAGCTAGGCTAACTTAATTGGAGCAACTTTACTAACTTCAGCTAACTGTTGCATGAAGAGAAGCCCTTACTGTCAAGCAGTAATATTCAAATAAGAAACCCTAGGAGACCAGGGTTAACTGGCATATATTTAATTAACCAAATTGTCTTGCACTTTAACTTTGTATTGAAGGGGAGTTTTCGTTTTACATTTTGCTTCTGTTTTTTCTTTTTCGTCTGCTGTGTTACCAACAGCAGGGTTGATAAAATCGGTTGGCACAAGTGAGTTCCTGTTCGGAGGGACTATAATCAAAAATCTAAATAAAGTCACCTTTCCTAGATAGTGATTGAATATAGGTGTTATTTTCTGTAGAGGTTGTGTGATTTGATTCTGAAAATCTGAATGATTATATTGACCAGTTTTCTAGTTTGTTAGCCAAATCCTAGTCTGCTAATATGCTGTCCTATCAGTTGTGGCTGTTAAGGATATTTAATTAAACTTTATAAATCTAAATTAATCTCTCAAGTCTTTTTGTTTAGTTAAGTCATTGAAATTAAAGAAGTGGTATGGGTAATCAGTTCAGCAGTTGCTTACTAAGGTTTGTTTAATACCCTGTCTTTCTTAAAAGATTCGTATCTTTCCTGCTCCTAACCTGCATTTTCTCTAGAGAATCAAGACAGTTTATAGATGTTTAATATAAAAAAAGGTGGGTTTTTTTGCATTAAATTCAGATGTATATGTTTCTTTATAGGTCAGTTTCTGGGTTGTACGAGAAATTTTAACAGCACAGACCTTAAAAATAAGGGCAGAAATATTGAGCCATTTTGTGAAAATAGCTAAGGTAAGTGTGCATTTTTATTATTATTATTATTATTATTCAAAATATTTTTTTTGGTCTGTTTATCCACTCCTCATATCAACTGTTTCTTTAGACCACTGAAGAATAAAATTCTTTATAGCACAGCTCCTGCTATCCCACTAAGTGCTTGGTCATTGTGACACACAATGTGACCACCACAGGTTGATCTGCTCGTACATAGTTAGGTACAATGGGCAGTGAACTTTTTAACTGGCTTCTGCTATAAATATTCTAGTTTAGCATTTTTACAAGTTTAAAGGTGATTCATCTTGCTGCTATTATGCTGTTGAGCTGCATTGGAGCCATGGGCAACATAATTACCAAAACAACTTTTTGTTGCTAGCACTAGAGCTGGTTGGGAAAAAAAAATATTTCCCCACAGAAAATTTTCACCAAAAAATTGTTTTCATCAACCTTTTCCACAGAAAATTTAGAATTGCTGGCAAAAAATTGAAAGCCAAAATATTTTGGCTAAAAACCAGAATATTTCTATTTTGACATGCTGTCATAGAGCCTAATGAAGCTGGAGTTCTGAGGCCTGATCCTCCCATTCTCTGCTATAGGTAGGGCTCACCAGTTAAATTACAATTTTTGTGATGCACCACAATGTCATCTTTTGGGATTTGTCTACATGCAGATTACTGCGCAATAATCCAGATGTGAATCTGCAAAGCACCAGCTTGCTGCTCAGTAATGTGCTGTGTGGATACTGTTACTGCACATTGAAAGTTCTGGAGTGCAGTTTGGCTTAATACACTTTCAGGTAGTAATAAGCCAAGCTATGCTCCAGGACTTGCACTGCACTTTAGCTGTGTCCACATGGACTCAACTGGGTGGCAAGCAGGTGTGCTCTAGATTCAGATCCTGGCTTTCTGTGCCATAACTTCCCATGTAGACAAAGCCCTTGGTGAGGGGAGCTGTGCATCGTGGGAAGATGTAGTCCTACTAGGGATTCAGGTCACAGAGGAGAATTGGAGTATTAGGCATGTGGTGGGGTGAGCTCCCCACACTAGGCCTGCAAGAGCTGGGCTGGGCCAGGTGGGTCCAGTCAGCTAATTAGGCTGCTTTAGGCTGGAGGCAGCTGGTTGGAAAGAGGTTCACTTGTGCAGAAACATGCAGGGCCTATAAAACCAGATAGCAGGCTACAGACTGGGCTGCTGGGAAAAGGGAGGAATGTTTGGAGGCAGCTGGGAAAAGCTGCAGGAAGGCAGGCAGCAGTCACTCCCTGGGAAGAAGGAGGAGGGTTCATGGAGCTGGTACACCCAGAGAGAGAAGGGGAACCAGGTGTCGTAGAAATCAGTCCAGGGGAGGAGCAGTGAGGACAGAAAGAGGAAACTCAGAATTGCTCAGATGAGGGTCTCTGGACTGGAACCTGGACAAGAGGGCGGGCCTGTGTTCCCCTACTAGCTAGTGAGGAAGTAGTACTGGTGCAGACTGCCTAGGACTGAACCTCAGAAGGGGGAACACTGAGTGACCTAGCTGGAGGGCTAAGTCAGGAAGAGGATGCTGCAAATTCTGGAGCAAGTGGAGCTGCAGACTAGAGTCAGAGTGACATCATGCAAGCCGCGGTTAGGGGTGTCGGCCTTGAGAACTAATCCCCAGAGTGACCAGGAGGAGGGACCAGCACAGCAGTGAGTGGAGCACCCTATGACTAGGCATATGTGTTACAACTTCCCAGAGGCACACTGGTAGCATTTCAGAAATGAAGCATTTTGGTTTTCAGACAGAAGCATTATGATTTTTGTCTGTGTGACAGAGCTCCTTCTCTACCTCGGTGGGTTCCGCACTTCCACTTAGCGGTGGGCCAGGGTATTCCTTTCTACCTCAGAGTTTCCCCACACCCCTGGGTTTGCTGTCCATGCCTTGCCTGAGCATGGTTCCTCCTGGCCTCCCTGACGGGGGAGGTGGAGGGGGAGGGAAGCCTCTTAGTCTCTGGTAGCCCCTACAGGCGTCGTGGCAACAAACCAGGCCCCCAGTTCAGTATCTCCCCTCTGGCGAGGTCTCTTCCCTCAGAACTCCAGGGCCAGGAAGGGCTGTTCACCCTGTTGGGTAGGGTTTCTCCTGCCCTTGGCCTCTGTACCTGTAGGATTTTCCTTCCTGGTGCTTGTCAGCATCTGCACCACCCAGATCTCCAGTAGTGCACTTTCCTCCCACAACTCCTATTGTGTACCCCACCCCTCCCTTCTTTCCTCCCATTTCGCCCTGTTTGCCTGCACCCTTTTCTCTAGTGCTTGTGATTCCCTTCCCCTTTTTATTTGTTTCCCTCACTGCTTTGCACCCCCCTCATGTTAGTTTAGTTTCTTTCCTCCCCAGTGCAGCTGGAGAACCCAGTTCTTCTATCTTGTACTGGAGTTTGTGTCCCTTGGTTTCCTGTGTCCTTCTCTGTTGGTGCCCCTCTCCCTTCCCCCCCAATCCCCAGTTCCAGTCTAGCGGGGAGGAGCAACAGTGTCCTTTCCCATCCCCCTCTCCCCTTTTGTTTCCCTCCCTGCATTTTTGTAATTCTGTGATGATGGCCTGGCTGCTGTAATATCATTTTAGTGCACTACCCATATATATTAGGAGTTGTATATAAAATAATTATTTCTCATACCTGACCTGAGAAACAAAGGGCTATTACCTAGTTTTTTAACACCTTAAGTACTGTTTAGGGTTACCATATTTCAACAATCAAAAAAGAGGACGGGAGGAGCCCCGCCCCTGCCCTAGCCCCACCCCTGCCCTTCCACTCCCTCCCACTTCCCGCCCCTCTCAGAACCCCCAATCCTCCCCCCCACTCCTTGTCCCCTGACTGCCCCCTCCTGGGACCCCTGCCCCTAACTGCTCCCCAGGACTCCCCCCCTATATAAGCTTACCTGCTCCTTGTCCCCTGACTGCCCCCTCCTGGGATCCTCCCCCCATCCTAACTGGGCCCCTAGGACCCTACCCCCTACCTGTCCCCTGACTGCCCAACCCTTATCCACACCCCCACCCCCAGACAGACACCAGGGACTCCCACACCCCATCCAACCACTCCGCCCCCCGACAGTCTCCCCCCCCCCGAACTCCCGACCCATCTAAACCCCTCTGCTCCCTGTCTCTTGACTGCCCCCTCCAGAACCTTCCTGCCCCTTCTCCGACCCCCTGGCCCCCTTACTGTGCCGCTCAAAACAGAGTGCTGCGGAACAGCGCGCTCGGCAGCCGGGGAGGGGGGAGCAGGGGGAGGAGCTCCAGACTGCCAGAGGCTGAGGCAAACGGCCAGCCAGCGATCTGCAAATGCAGGGGGGGGGAGGGAGGGAGAGAGAGGAGGGGAGTGATCTCAAGTTGCAGGGGAGAGGAGGGGGAAGCGGAGGAGGGGCTCTGGCTGCCAGAGCCCCGTGCGAGTGGCACGATCCGGCCGGCTGCCCTGTCAGCCGTGTGCGCTCTGCATGGGGAGGAAATCTGGACATTTACAAATTCCCCCTGGACGCTATTTTTAACTCAAAAAAGCCAGACATGTCTGGGAGAATCCGGACGAATGGTAATCCTAGTACTGTTATCCACAGCTAATACTGGAAGTAAGAATGAATGTAGAGCCTCTTAAAATCTTTTTACAAATGAGTTATGTGAAAGTATTTCCCATTTTTCTTTGCTGCAGGCACTGTGTTGTAGGAAACCTTTTTTTTTATACAACACAGTGCTGCTTCTGCTCCTTCATTCAACACATAGTCAAACTGTGGGACTCGTTGCCAAGGGATGTTGTGAAGGCCAAAATTATAACTGGGTTCAAACAGAATTAGATAAGTTCATGGAGAATAGGTCCATCAATGGCTATTAGACAAGATGGTCGAGGATGCAACCCCATGCTCTGGGTGTCCCTAAACCTCTGACTGCCAGAAACTGGGACTGGATGATAGGGGATGGATCACTTGGTAATTGCCCTGTTCTGTTCATGCCCTCTGAAATTTCTGGCACTGGCGACTGTCAGAAGATAGGATACTGGGCTAGATGGACCATTGGGTCTAACCCAGTATGGCAGGTCTTATGTTCAGATGTTCTCAGTTGTTTTGGTGATTTTTACAGCAAGGAGTCTGCTGGGAATGATTGTGACCACAGGCTGGATTTTTAAACATGTTGGGAAGGGGGTGGGGAGTATTGGCTTTTTAAAAAGAGATGACAACATTTTTTAACAAAAAGTCACTTTATTAATTCTTGACACCTTCATTCTACATCCTCGGTAACCCTTGGAGGCCAAAGTTGAATCTTTTGGCCCAATTAAACATATATGTTTCCAGAACCATAGTATCCTATTGTTAGAACTTGTTTTCAACAATAATACCAGAGTTACCCTTAAAAATTATTTAATCTTTTCCACTCCCAAAAAGAGAACCTAGCAAAACCCAAATTAGTTTCGTGAACATAGGAGGTATATCTAAGTGAGCTTTCACTTTGCAATGAGTTCAAGGCAAGCCTGGAATATCTGCAACATTTTTAAAGTGTAAAATTTCACCCAGATTAATAGAATTTCCCAAATTAGACATCATTTAGTACCCCTTGCTCTAGTTTGGTTGTATTCAGAGTGATGGCTCTAAACAGCTATGAGAAAAGGTTAATTAATTTTTCCTTTGGTGGTGTTTCAGAAACTTCTAGAACTGAACAACCTACATTCCCTCATGGCTGTGGTATCAGCATTGCAAAGCGCACCTATTTTCAGGCTGACGAAAACTTGGGCTGTAAGTTAACTTGTCTTTATTTCAAATCTTCTCCCTTCTGTTATGGTGTATAATAATCCTGTGCTTTGTTGTCTAAACATCACTGGATTGCTGAGTTAGAGCTGGCTGAAGGAAGGAAGGTGATTTACCTTTAGAAGTGATTTTGTGTATGTTTTATCAAATTAGTCTAATTTGGCGTCAACTTGAAACCATCTGTTTATGAATGAGAATTCTATATTGTTTTATGGCATTTAGTACAAACCATTGAGTTACACGTTTAACTAAAGCATAAGCTTAACTTGTTTGCTTTACTGTTATTTCCTTTCCCCAATTTGTTTGTCTCATTCATCTGTTGTGCCTTGTAATAACCTAGACTGTGAGCTCTTTGAGGCAATGACTTGTTTTTTGTGCCTGTACAGCATCTAGCATGATAGGGTCCTTATTCCTGGTTGGGGCCTCTACATATCATTGCAGTACAAATAATAATTTAATAATAAAAAGCTTTCTTAGGTAACCAGTTCTATCAAGATATCAAGCAGGACTTTGTTCTTTTAAAAAGTCTTTCAAGCAATTTTTGTCAAAGTCCAGGTTAATAGACCAAAACATTTCCATACTTTAGGCATTTCGATACTTTCCCTTCAGAGGTGTGTGTGTGTGCGCGCGCACAACATATGCTATAATCCAAACTGTTTCTGGTGCTGAAAATCTTTATGACAAGACACCTCCCCTCTAGTTCCATCTTATACACACATGACTTACTGTGATGTTTTGGGGATCACCCAGACCAGTAAGGGGTTCTGTCACCGCCTGCCCTGTAACTTTGGGTGCCTTCATGGCATGCAGCTATGGCTCAGAGCTCTAACAACGGTAGCCAGCCCACAAACATAAAGGTCTGACCCTTGCTTCCACCAGCCTACCTACTCCTTGCAGGGTTGACCTTAGAGCACTTCCAATCTTGAGTCTTCCCAAATCTATCTAAACCAAGTTCTCAACTACTAGACACTCAGACTTTTCCCCTCTTGGATTCATCACCCTCGAAGATATGAAACCTGCCTCCACTTACCAGTTCACTTTGTCATATACACTCCACATAGTTTGCACAACAGAGACTGCTTTGGGTAAAAGTAAACAAACTGTTTATTTACAAAAACACACAAAAAAATCACAGATTCAAAGATGGAATAGCAAGGGAAAGCGAACACATACAAATTACATAGGAAAAAACATGAAGATGTAATATCAGGCTTTACAGTCCTACATTAGGTAAATTCCCTTTTCTAATACAAGTTATCTATTCCCTTTTAACAGTTTTCCAGCATACCCTCTGGCATAAAGTAGATCAAGCAGACAGTCCCCCACTTTTGAGACTGTCCCTCAGTTCTGGATAAAAACTGGCTCCTCAGCCAGCTCTTTTAAAACTGTTGGATGCAAGTTATTGGGACCTGCTGATTTGAAAATGTTTACATTTAATGGCTTTTATCCAGAAACATTAGTGCAATAGAAAAAGTAGCATCATCACCATCTGATGAGGCTGCATCATCTGTTTTTCCCAAATACCGAACAGAAATATTTTATTGAACATTTCTGCCTCTTCTGCATTATTATTGATAATACTACCATTTCTATCCATTAATGGACTAATACCATAGAATTGTAGAATCATAGGACTGTAAGGGACCTCGAGAGGTCATCTAGTCTGATCCCCTGCACTCATGGCAGGACTAAGTATTATCTAAACCACCTCTGACAGGTGTTTGTCCCTTTTTTTGTGTGTGCAACTGATTGTTCCTTCCTAAGTGGAGTACTTTGCATTTGTCCTTATTGAATTTCATCCTATTTACTTCAGACCATTTCTCCAGTTTATCCAGATCATTTTGAATTATAATCCTATCCTCCAAATCTCTTGCAACCCCTCCCAGTTTGGTATCATCCACAAACTTTATAAGTGTACTCTTTATGCCATTATCTAAATCATTGATGAAGATATTGAAGAGAACCGGACCCCGAACTGATCCCTGTGGGACCCCACTTGTTATGCCCTTCCAGCATGACTGTGAACCACTGTTAACTACTCTCTGGGAACGGTTTTCCAACCAGTTATGCACCCATCTTATAGTAGCTCCATCTAGGTTGCATTTCCCTAGTTTGTTTATGAGAAGGTCATGCGAGACAGTATCAAAAGCTTTACTAAAGTCAAGATATACGACATCTACTGCTTCCCCCCTATCCACAAGGCTTGTTACCCTGTCAAAGAAAGCTATCAGGTTGGTTTGACACGATTTGTTCTTGACAAATCCATGCTGACTGTTACTTATCACCTTATTATCTTCTAAACGTTTGCAAATTGATTGCTTTCTTATTTGCTCCATTATCTTTCTGGGTACAGAAGTTAAGATGACTGGTCTGTAATTCCCTGGGTTGTCCATATTTCCCTTTTTATAGATTGGCACTATATTTGCCCTTTTCCCTTTTCTGGATTCTCTCCCTTCTTCCATGACTCTTCAAACATAATTGGCTAATGGCGCAGATATCTCCTCCATCAGCTTCTTGAGTATTCTAGGATGCATTTCATCAGGCCCTGGTGACTTGAAGACATCTAATTTGTCTAAGTAATTTTTAACTTGTTCTTTCCCTATTTTAGCCTCTTTTGATCCTACCTCATATTTACTGACATTCACTATGTTAGACGTCCTATCACCACCAACCTTCTTGGTGAAAACCGAAACAAAAGTCATGAAGCACATTTCCTGTTACTGTTTTCCCCCCCTCATTGAGTAATGGGCCTCCCTTATCTTTGGTCTTCCTCTTGCTTCTAATGTATTTGTAGAATGTTTTCTTGTTACCCTTTATGTGTCCAGCTAGTTTGATCTCGTTTTGTGCCTTGGCCTTTCTAATTTTGTCCCTACATACTTGTGGTGTTTATGTTCATCCTTTGTAATTTGACTTAGTTCCCACTTGTAGGACTCTTTTTTGAGTTTCAGAATATGGAAGATCTCCTGATTAAGCCATGGTAGTCTCTTGTCATACTTCCTAGCTTTCCTACACAGTGGGATAGTTTGCTCTTGTGCCCTTAATAATGTCTCTTTGAAAAACTGCCAACTGTCTTCAATTGTTTTTCCCCTTAGACTTGCTTCCCATGCGACTTACCTACCAACTCCTTGAGTTTGCTAAAGTCTTCCTTCTTGAAATCCATTGTCTTTATTTTGCTGCTCTCCCTCCTACCATTCCTTAGAATCATGAACTCTACCATTTCATGATCTCTTTCACCCAAGCTGCCTTCCACTTTCAAAATCTCAACCAGTTCCTCCCTATTTGTGAAAATCAAATCTAGAACAGCCTCTGTCCTAGTAGCTTTCTCCACCTTCTGAAATAAAAAATGGCCTCCAGTACATTCCAAAAACTTGCTATGTTATTTTCCCAACAGATGTGTGGGTAGTTGAAGTCCCCCATTATCACCAAGTCCTGTGCTTTTGATGATTTTGTTGGTTGCTTAAAAAAAGCCTCATCCACCTGTTCTTCCTGGTTAGGTGGTTTGTAGTAGACCCCTACCATGACATCACCCTTGTTTTTTGCCCTTTTTATCTTTACCCAGAGTCTTTCAGCTAGTCTGTCTACTATTCCCATCTCAACCTCAGTCCAAGAGTATACATTTTTAATATATAAGGCAACACCACCTCCCCTTTTCCCCTGCCTGTCCTTCCTGAGCAAGCTGTACCCTTCTATACCAATATTCCAGTCATATGTATTATCCCACCAATCTGTGTTGCCAACTATGTCATAGTTCTGTTTATTTACTAGCATTTTGAGTTCTTCCTGCTTATTCCCCATACTTCTTGCATTAGTATACAGACATCTAAAATACTGATTTGATTCCCCCTCTCCCCCAGTTCTGTCTTGTCTCTCCCTTATCCTTGCTATAACAGCCCATGCTCCCCCCCCTTCCCCCAATTCCAAACCTTCTCTCAGGTCTCCATTGTCAGGATTTTTTTTGTTCCTAATATGTTTTAAAAACTTACTATTATTGTTAAGTCTGCTGGTCACAGTTTCCTCCTTTGCTCTTCATATCTGGTATCCTATTATCATATCACATGAAATCATATAATATCATATATTTTAGTTACTGTAGACATTTCAAAAACAACAAAGAGTCTGGTGGCACCTTAAAGACTAAGGGATTTATTTGGGCATAAGCTTTCGTGAGTAAAAACCTCACTTCTTCGGGTTTTTACTCACGAAAGCTTATGCCCAAATAAATCTGTTAGTCTTTAAGGTGCCACCAGACTCTTTGTTGTTTTTGTAGATACAGACTAACACGGCTACCCCCTGATACTTGTAGACATTTCAATTTACTTTGCCAGATTTTCAAATAAAATTTGATTTGTAAAGAAAATTTACATCTTTCCTCTTGGACTGAAAATCTTCCTTGTTACTGCAGAAATAAAGATAGTGGAAGCTGAGGAAATAAATGGAATCTTTGCAAATTTTGGAAATATGCTTGATTAATTAAGTTTTGTAATTATCTTTGGAAGACTTACAGCACTAGTAAGGGCAGTCCAAGCTTCTCTCCCATGTCCCCAACCAATATGCCACCACAGCTCTTGAAAGACCACCACTAGGACTCATAAGAGGAGTGCCGTTTCCATGCTTATGGAACTCGCCCTTCTGCTGAGACTGTTAATAAGAATCTGGTGGCACCTTAAAGACTAACTTGTTGTTCTTCTTCGAGTGCTTGCTCATATCCATTCCATTAGGTGTGTGCGCGCCGCGTGCACGATCGTCAGAAGATTTTCTACCCTAGCAACACCGGCGGGTCGGCTGTGGAGCCCCCTAGAGTGGCGCCTTCATGGCGCTGAATATATACCCCAGCCGACCCGGCGCCCCCTCAGTTCCTTCTTACCGCCCCTGACGGTCGTTGGAACTGTGGAGCGCTGCTTAGCTGTTCTCCACTCTCCCTAGCTTAGTTAGTTATT